>NW_026988441.1:41420000-41492595 GCF_030222135.1 Aotus nancymaae
TCCACTGGGAAGGAAGGGCAGCGGGTGTTGTGTGTGTGTGTGTGTGTGCAGGTTGTGATGAAGTCTCCGCTGGGAAGGAAGCAGGGCAGCGGGTGTTGTGTGTTTGTGTGTGTGTGTGTGTGTGTGTGCAGGTTGTGATGAAGTCTCCGCTGGGAAGGAAGCAGGGCAGCGGGTGTTTGCGAGTGTTGGGCGTGTGGTGACTTTCCTCCCCTCTGGTCCCGAGGTCTCTCTGGAGAGCAGCTGTGAACTCTGGCCCTGCTCTGACGGGGCTTCGGGGAGCTGCTGGGGTGTTTACAGCCTGCCTTTCACGGGACACTTCACCCTGGCGCACAGCCTCATGCCTGAGCGTCCGCCTGTGAGCAGCTGCCCCTCCCGTAGGAGCAGGTGCCTCCTGCAGGTGCCCTGCGGCCCTGTCTGACCCGAGTCTAGTTTCTTCCCACCAAAGTAGCCCCTCGCTGCGAGAGCCCAGACCAGGAGGAGAGCCCAGCGCGAGCGTGTCGGTCAGGGAGGCACAGAGGAGGCCCTGCGGCAGAACAGGCGAGGCCAGGGCAGCGCTTTGTTATTTATTTGTTTATTTCGAGACGGAGTCTTGCTCTGTCTCCCAGGCTGGAGTGCAGTGGCGCAATCTTGGCTCACTGAACCTCCGCCTCCCAGATTCAGGTGATTCTCCTGCCTCAGGCTCCTGAGCAGCTGGGATTACAGGCACCCACCACCACACCTGGCTAATTTTTGTGTTTTTAGTAGAGTCGGGGTTTTGCTGTGTTGGCCAGGCTGGTCTCGAACTCCTGACTTCAGGTGATCCGCCCACCTCAGCCTCCCAGAGTGCTATGATTACAGGTGTGAGCCACCACGCCCGGCCAACATAATTTAATCTTACAGTTCTGGAGGCCAGGAGTCCAAGGTCAAGGATCCGGCCTGGGGGGCTGCTTCCCTGGGCAGCGTCTCTCCTGCCCTTCCATGGTGGACCCCAGTGGCTCCTTCTCTTCTTAGGACACCATCCTTGTGTTAGTTAGCTCAGGGCCCCACCCCAGTGACCTCACCTTAACCTAATCACCTCTTTAAAGACCTTGTCGCCAAATGTGTTAATGTTTTGAGGTACTGGAGGTTGGTGGGGGCTTCGGTACCTGAACTTGGAGGGACGCGGTTCAGTCTGCAGCACCTTCGCTACCCCTGCAAACCCTTATTTCAGACAAGCCTGCAGTCAGAGGTTCTGCATGGACCTTAAAATTGTGTGGCCGCTGTCACGTAAGAAAGACCTCACGGCCAGGCGTGGTGGCTCATCCCTATAATCCCAGCACTTTGGGAGGCCAAGGAGGTGGATCATCTGAGGCTGGTTCGAGACCAGCCTGGCCAACATGGCGAAACCCCATCTCTACTACAAATACAAAAATTAGCCGGTTGTGATGGTGCATGCCTGTGCAATCCCAGCTAGCCAGAAGGCTGAGGCAGGATAATCGCTTGAACCTGGGAGGCAGAGGTCACAGTGAGCTGAGATCGTGCCTGTCCTCCAGCCTGGGTGACAGAGCGAGACTCCATCTCAAAAAACAAACAAGAGAAACACACAATAAACCCCTCATGATCCCTTAAAATGTTTTTTTCTGTTTGTTTTTGCTTTTGAGAGTCTTACTCTGTTGTCTGGATGGAGTCCAGTGGTGCGATCACAGCTGACTGCAGCCTCCACCTCCCGGGCTCAAGCAGTCCTCCCACCTCCCCTCCTGAGAAGCAGGGGTGTACAGGCACGCGCCACCACGCCCAGCTAATTTTGTATTTTTAGTAGAGACGGTGTCTTGCTGTGTTGCCCAAGGGTGGTCTCGAACTCCTGGGCTCAAGTGATCTGCCCTCCTCGGTCTCCGAAAGTGCTGGGATCACAGGTGTAAGCCACCGCGCCCAGCTGGTTTTTTTCTTGTTGTTAATTCATCACAGGCCAGCCCTTCCTCTCCCATTTTTTTTTTTTTTTTTTTTGAGAGTCTCGTTCTGTCACCAGGCTGGAGTGCAGTGGCACGATCTCGGCTCACTGCAACCTCCGCCTCCCGGGTTCAAGCAATTCTTCTGCCTCAGCCTCCTGAGTAGCTGGGACTACAGACGCGCGATACCACGCCCAGCTAATTTTTGTATTTTTAATAGAGACGGGGTTTCACCATGTTGGCCAGGCTGGTCTCGATCTCTTGACCTTGTGATCTGCCTGCCTCAGCCTCTCAGTGCTGAGATTACAGGCGTGAGCCACCGCGCCCGGCCTCTCCCCCTTGTTTTAACCTCTGTGTGGATCGGACATTTCTGGGTTTTGCTTTGAATGGTGACATTGGGCCGGCCCTGTTGCCACCACCCCTGAGCGTGGGTCTCTCTCTCTGTCTCTCTCTCTCACTTGGGTGTCCCCGGCTGCAGCTCCAGAAGGTCCTGAGCCTTGGGCACATCAGCACCGACTACCCACTGGCCGAGACCATCCTGCTGCTGGGCTTCTTCATGACCGTCTTCCTGGAGCAGCTGATCCTGACCTTCCGCAAAGAGAAGCCGTCCTTCATCGACCTGGAGACCTTCAATGCCGGCTCGGACGTGGGCAGCGACTCGGAGTACGAGAGCCCCTTCATGGGGGGCGCTCGGGGCCACGCGCTCTACGTGGAGCCCCACAGCCACGGCCCCAGCCTGAGCATGCAGAGCCTCTCGCGCGCCAGCCCCGTGCGCCTGCTCAGCCTGGCCTTCGCGCTGTCGGCCCACTCGGTCTTCGAGGGCCTGGCCCTGGGCCTGCAGGAGGAGGGGGAGAAGGTGGTGAGCCTGTTCGTGGGGGTGGCCGTCCACGAGACGCTGGTGGCCGTGGCCCTAGGCATCAGCATGGCCCGGAGCGCCATGCCCCTGCGGGACGCGGCCAAGCTGGCGGTCACCGTGAGTGCCATGATCCCCCTGGGCATCGGCCTGGGGCTGGGCATCGAGAGCGCCCAGGGCGTGCCGGGCAGTGTGGCCTCCGTGCTGCTGCAGGGCCTGGCAGGCGGCACGTTCCTCTTCATCACCTTCCTGGAGATCTTGGCCAAGGAGCTGGAGGACAAGAGTGACCGTCTGCTCAAGGTCCTCTTCCTGGTGCTGGGCTACACTGTCCTGGCTGGGATGGTCTTCCTCAAGTGGTGAGCTGCCTCGCCACCACCCCTGCTGCCGCCGGAGCCCTCCAGAAGCCTGGGCTGGACACAGGCCAAGTCCCCCGGCCCCGCCTCCCCCGGGGGCGAGTGCTGTGGCCCTGGGCACTGCCTGTGCACAAGGGGCCTCCCGGGACCAGGCTGCGCCCCCGATCCTCTACCCCGAGCCTCAGAGCACTGCTACTTTTTAAAATACTTCTTTCTCTTAAACGTCTACCAAAGCTGTGTGGCCATGTCAGCCTCGGCCTAGGGGTGTCGGAAGTCGCTGGCGGGAGGGCCGGGGCCAGGGTCCAGGTGAGATGGGTCAGGACCCGCTCCTCTCTGCCGCACGCCCCCAGCCTGGGGCCAAGGGTGGCTCGTTCAGCTGCTGAGGCGAGTGGGGTCTGCGCTGCCGATGCCTGTGCCTGAGGAGCCAGCTGGGGGCCCCGAGGCCCCGTCCTCCACCCTGCTCTGTTGCCGGGACCTCACCACCTGAGCCCCGAGTGTCTTGAGGTGTGTTAAAGGTTGGAGTCACTGCGGTGGGACAGCTGGGCTCCGTCCCTCCTGCCACACAAGGCTGTGCTCCCCGTGAGTGGCCCGTGCACCCTCAGGAGCACCTCCTCCTCTCCCTGCTGCTGTGGCCCCTGGGCCAGGTGAGTGTCACAGTTTCCTGGGACGCACAGGCAGGGCCGGGGACAGCATGATCGGTTCTCACACCAGGGTCTCCAGAGGACGACAGACCCCACCTGCGGTGGAACAGTGGCCCTGAGCTGGATTCCCTCCCCTAGACACATGGACGCTGCTCCCAAGGGGGCAGGAGTGTGTGGGATGAGCAGCTGGGCGTGGGCTAGGGCAGCCCTGGGCTCCCTGCTCTGTGGCAACCCCAGCATGCCTGAGCTGTCGTCCCGGCAACCCCACTGGGTCTGGGGAGATGAGAGCTGGGGAGGGACGCCCTTCCTCGGGGATTTTGCTCTGCCTGGCTCAAAGCCGCTGTGGCCCCAGAAGGGGCCCGGCCTGCCCGCCTGGGCTGGGTTTTTCCTCTGGCTTTGCGCCGCCTCGCTCTGACCTGGAGCCCCGCTCCTCGTCTCTGGGCCTTGGCGTCTTCCAGCTGCGTCAGGCTGTGAGGGCCCCTGGCTATCCCCACCTCCTCCCTTGTCGCTCAGCTTTGGGTGCCAAGGCCCAAGGTGCCCTTCTTCTGCCCCATGGCCAGCCTGCCTGGCCACCACGTCTCCCCACACCTGCCCACAACGCTGGAGAGGCCCCCGTCTGCCCTGCGGGCTTGGGCCTTGCGGGGCTCCCGTCCGTCACTCTGGTCAGGTGGGAAGCTCCAGGCTGGTGAGTGACTTCTCTGAGGGGTGTCCCGGCCGGTGGTTCCTCTGCGACAGCTCAGCTCCCGGGCCCCAGTCACAGTAAGGGACGGCCTCCAGAGGGTGGTGGCTGCCCGGAGCATCATCATGGGGGTCCTGGGAAGGCAGGGCAGTTGCACAGGCCCTGTAAGTGAGCCAGAGTTCAGCCTCCGCTCCTGAGATGCGCCCCCAACTTGCACTCCAGGGGCTCCCTACCCCATCGCTGTTGGACGCGTGAGGCCTGTTCCTGGGAGCCTGTGTCTGAACCTCATACCAGGACCCTGGTCCCATGCGTGTAGGAGCTTCGCAGTGTCCTGACTCCCGCGTGGTTCTGCCCCGCCCTCCCCCCACTTCACCTGCCTGGGCCATTTGTCCTTTACCCCGGGTGGTAGGTTGTGAAGCCGCCAGGTCCCTGCACTGGGTGGGGGTTGTGGCTTGAGTTTTGCAGCTGGCAGGGGATAGAGACATCCAGGCTCCCCGCATGGGAAGGCTCAGGGTCCCTGTTCCCCGAATCCAGCTGGAGCCTCGTGGGGCAGAGCGCCACCTGCTCCGGGTTCCCATCCACGTGTATCCATCACAGCTGCAGGCACAAAGCGGGGCCCTGCCCTCCACCAGCCACCGGCTCCCCAGGGTGGCCCGAGGGACACCTGCAAGCCATCGATGCCTGCAGGCCCAGCCACTCCACCCCAAGGACCCCAAGTGGCCTCTAACCCCTTCCCTCCAGGGGAGCCCCCGAGACCACCTTGTTCCCCGAGGACACCGTGCCATCGGCCACGTCTGTCCTCCCACGGGTGGGAGCTCAGGGCTGGCCCTGCTTCTTTAACCACCGCAGACCAGAGGCAGCGGCCAGAAAGCAGGATGCAGGCGGGGGCGAGCAGGCTGTGGCCTCCAGACCTCTCCGTCCCAGAGTCCTCAGGGGGCGTAGAAGGAGCTTTCCTGGGGCCAGCGGGACCCTAAGGCAGCAGGATAGCTCCTGAGCCCCTTTTGGTCAGCTTTCCCCCGCGTTTTTTGTTTTTGGTTTTATGAGGTGGAGTTTCGCTCTGTCGCCCATGCTGGAGTGCAGCGGCGTGATCTTGGCTCACTGCAACCTCCGCCTCCCGGGTTCAAGCGATCCTCCTGCCTTGGCCTCCGGAGTAGCAGGGGCTACAGTTCCCCTCACCATGCCTGACTCATTTTTGTATTGTTTATGAGACGGGGTTTCACCATGTTGGTCAGGCTGGTCTCGAACTCCTGAGCTCAGGCAATCCACCTGCCTCGGCCTCCCGAAGTGCTGAGATGACAGGCGTGAGCCCCCGCGACTGATGGCTTTACCCATTTTAGAGGAGGAACTCAGGATGTCTCCATGTTGGGGTAAAGATGGGGAGTGTCGTCTCGCCCGACCGACATAGAGTCCAGAGGCTCATTCCCAAGGTCCCCTGGCTGACGGTGGCCGGGCCGGGCCTCCTGTGAGGTAGCCCAGCGACCGTGTCCCCTCTGGCTCTGCCCACGGACACACTCAGTGCTGGGAGCCACAGCTTGAGGAAGCCTGGTTTTGTCACTGCCTGCAGCCACAGACCACTCCTGCCTCAAAACGACGTCACAGCACTGCAGAGCGGGCCAGCTCCGGCTGCACACAGCCTCCTCCATCTCTACACGACTTTGTGAGTCACAGAAGCCGAGGGTCCTCCTCCTGGGGGGTCTCTTTCACTGACTTTGTGACTCCCAGCCGGGGATCTTCTGCCCCCAGGGGACGCCGGGCCATGTCTGGGGACATCTGTGGTTGTCTTGACCGGGGGTGCTCCTGGCACTGAGTGGGTGGAAGCCAGGGACGCTGCTCAGCACCCTGCAGTGCTCAGGACGGCCTCACCCCAGAGAACGGTCCAGTCCCCATGTCCACAGGCCCCAGGGGACAGAGTCGGCCCAACTCATAGCAAGACCCAGGGCAGGTGATGGTGGGTGGCGCAGACCACCCCTCCTCGAGAGATGGGGAGGAGAGGGGGCACCTGCCAACCGTTTCATGCGCCGGCAGAGAGCAGGAACAGCTTGGACAGATCGTTCCTGGATAATACAGACAGCTTCCTGTTAAAAAAACAAAACTGCGGCCGGGCGCGCTGGCTCACGCCTCTAATCCTAGCACTTTGGGAGTCCGAGGCGGGCGGATCACTTGAGCGCAGGAGTTGGAGACCGGCCTGGCCAACATGGTGAAATCCTGTCTCTGCTAAAAATACAGAAATCAGCCAGGCATGGTGGTGTGCGCCTATAATCCCAGCTACTCGGGAGGCTGAGGCAGGAGAATCGCTTGAACCTGGGAGGCAGAGGTTGCAGCTAGCCGAGATCGCACTACTGCACCCCAGCCTGGGCGACAGGGCAAGACTCCATCTCAAAAAAACAAAAACAAAAGCAAGTCTCCAAGCACAGAGCACCCAGCTCCACGCAGGGCTCCTGGCTGAGTCACGGCCACCCCTAGTCCAAGGCCTGGCCAGGGCTTCCCTTGTCTGCGACAGGCAGGTCACAGGCGGGAGGGACCCAGGTCAGGCCCAGCCGCTGCCCCGCCGGAAACAGACCCAGCAGCCTTGCCCAGACCCCAGGTGGGTCCAGGTTTTTCTCTTGGGACAGAGCTGGTGGGCCCGGGATGGGGGCGTCACTGAGCTCTTCAAGCTGGAGAACTGACTCAGGACTTGGACTCGGGGTCCCTGCTGGGCGCAGGGATGGCCTCCAGCGGGAAGGAAGGCGAGAAGGAAGCCCCTCGCGGGGTTCTCAGCACAGAGGACAGCTGGATGGCGTCCGATTCTCCCACCTGGATTCAGAGACAAAAGAGGAGAAAATGAGGAGGCGGCGCCCAGGCCTGCGGGGTTGAATCAGCGTAATAACAGCCTGTCGGCCTCACGGTGCCTGATGTTTGCATTTCTGTTGCAGAAGTTATTAGCCCTGGGCGGGACGGGGAGATTGCGGTGGATGGGACGGTGTCTCCCAGCCCACGGCACCATCAGCTCTGGGCGGGTCGGGGAGATTGCGGTGGATGGGACGGTGTCTCCCAGCCCACGGCACCATCAGCTCTGGGTGGGTCGGGGAGATTGCAGTGGATGGGACGGTGTCTCCCAGCCCACGGCACCATTAGCCCTGGGCGGGACGGGGAGATTGCGGTGGATGGGACGGTGTCTCCCAGCCCACGGCACCATCAGTCTGCCCTGGCCAGCAGCTCCCGACCCTCTGCCCCACCGGGAAGAGAACAGAGGGGGCTGCGTCCCACCTGTCCCAGCTGCCAGCCTGCACCCAGCTTGTGCCCTGAGCTGTGTCTGCTTTTCGAACAGAGCCAGTGAGCAGCCTGTCACCAATAAAGACTCCCTGGCCTTTGCCCCAGCCTTTCCGGGGTCCCCCTGCGGGTGGGGAGGTAGCAGAGGCTCCCGGGGGTAGAAGAGGCGTCTTCCCTTCTAGGGAGCACTGGCTGCTGTGGGACGTGGGGGCTTGTCTGGAAGACCCCAGAACTCTTCTCCTGGCTATCAGGTGCTGAGGCCAGATGGGGCTGGAGTGGGAAGACACCCCCACCTCTGTAGTTACCACCCCCCAGGCCTCCGCGGCCCCGCACCTGCAGCCCCTCGGGGCAGTGACACAGCTGGCCTCGGTGTTCTGGCTGAGGGCGGGTGATGGCGGGTGCAGTCTTTTTCTTTGTGAGATGCCGTCTCACTGTGTTGCCCAGGCTGGAGTGCAACGGCGCAATCTCGGCTCACTGCAACCTCCGCCTCCCGGGTTCAAGTGATTCTCCTGCCTCATCCTCCTGAGTAGCTGGGACTACAGACACACACCACCATGTCTGGCTACTTTTTGTATTTTTAGTAGAGATGGGGTTTCGCCATGTTGGCCAGGATGGTCTCAATCTCTTGACTTCATGATCCACCCGCCTCGGCCTCCCAAAGTGCTGGGATTACAGCCGTGAGCCACAGCGCCCGGCTGGCAGGGTGCGGTCTTGCAGGGTGAGAATTGGGTTAGACGGGTGGGTGGTTCAGAGCCAGGGAGCTGCCCACGGAGGGGAGGGAGCTGCCACCATTGTTTCTGGCTTCTCCATGAAGAGGTGAGCAGGTTGGCTCGGCTCCTCTAGCTGAGGTCCAGCCAGACTCCAGTGAGACGAGCTAGTCCCTGGAACAGGCTTCTGTGCCTCGGCGCTGTGGACATCTGGGGCCATGCTGTGCACTGTGGGAAGCTGAGCTGCAGCCCTGGCTCTGGGGTGGGGCCTGAGAACTTGCATTCCACCGAGCTCCCAGGCAATGCTGGCCATGCTGGGGTGGGCAAAGTTTGAGACCTGTCGCCCCCTCCTGGGTCTCTTCCCCGGGCACTGTGGACATTGGGGCCGGATGGTTCTCTGGGGTAGAGCCGTCCTGGGCACTGCAGGGCGCTGAGCAGCGTCCCTGACCTCCACCCACTCCCTGCCAGGAGCACCCGCGGTCCTGAGAACCACAGGTGATCCCATAGAGTTCGCAGTCTCCTTTTGGGACAGAATCACCCCCAGGTGGCGGCTCACATTCTGGAGAGGGAGCCAACACCAGCATGTCACACGGTATCAGGTAGCAAGAAATGCCCTGAAAAGCAAATCAGGATAGGGTGAGAGGCAGCAAAAGGAGATGATTTCAGCTCTGTGGTCAGGAGCGGACTCCAGGATGATATGTGAGGTGGACTGGAGGGAGGGAGTGGCAGGAGATGGGGGAGAAAGAGCACGTCTGGCTGAGGGAGCAGCGTGTGCAAAGGCCCTGGGGCCTCTCTGCGGTTTGTTCACATCCTTTTCTCTCTGATGACCAGAGTGGCTTCTTCTCTGTGGGAAGACTCAGGTGTTACTGGGGTTTATCCTGCCAGTACTAAAGACTCACAACCCCACTCCTCAGAGGTGGGGATGACACAGCACCCTTGCCAGACGAGGGGGCTCAGGCCTGTAATCCCAGCACTTTGGGAGGCCAAGGTGGGCGGATCACCTGAGGTCGGGAGTTCCAGACCAGCCTGGCCAACATGGCAAAACCCCGTCTCTACTAAAAATATAAAAATTAGCCAGGTGTGGTGGCGGGCACCTGTAATCCCAGCTACTCGGGAGGCTGAGGCAGGAGAATCGCTTGTACCTGAGAGGCGGAGGTTGCAGTGAGCCGAGATTTCACCACCGCACTCCAGTCTGGGCGACAGAGCAAAATTCCATCTCAAAAAAAAAAAAAATAGCACCCTGATGTTAAAGAGGAGCCCAGTGGTGGCTCTAGGGGCCAGGCTGTGGCTTCTGTGAGGCGTGGGTCTTCCACGGTGGCCTGGGGCCCGGGGGAGCAGTGGTGAGTAGCTCTGCAGTTGGTGATGGGTAAGAAAAATGGGCGTGGGGATGCCAGCCCGTCCGTCTTTGAAGGCAAATGGTTTTGACAGATGGTCTCTGTATTTTAAAATATTGATGCCACCAGCCGGGGCAATGTAGTAAGACCTCATCTCTACAGAATTTTTTTTTTGAGACGGAATCTTGCTCAGTTGCCAGGCTGGAGTACAGTGGCGTAATCTCTGTTCACTGCAACCTCCACCTCCTGGGTCCAGGCGATTCCCCTGCCTCAGCCTCCCAAGTACCTGTGACTACAGGCGCACGTCACCACACCTAGCTAGTCTTTTGTGTTTTAGTAGAGATGGGGTTTCACCATGTTGGCCAGGATGGTCTTGATCTCCTGACCTCATGATCCACCCGCCTCGGCCTCCCAGAGTCCTGAGATTACAGGCGTGAGTGACTGCAACCGGCCCAGAATTTGTTTAAGACAGAGTCTCGCTCTTTTGTGCAGCCTCTGGAGTGCAGTGGGGCAATCTCAGCTCACTGCAACCTCCGCCTCCCAGGTTCAAGTGATTCTCCTGCTTCAGCCTCCCAAGTAGCTGGGATTACAGGTGCGATCCACCACGCCCGGCTAATTTTTTTTGTATTTTTAGTAGAGATGGGGTTTCACCATGTTGCCCAGGCTGGTCTTGAACTCCTGACCTCAAGTAATCCACCCACCTCAGCCTCCCAAAGTGCTGGAATTACAGGCATGAGCCACCATGCCTGGCCCCCAAAATTTTTTTAAATTAGCCGGGCCTGGTGGTGTGTGCCTGTAGTCCCAGCTACTCAGGAGGCTGAGGAGGAACGATTGCTTGAGCCCAGGAGGTCAAGGCTACACTGAGCTGTGACTTCACCACTGCACTCCAGCCTGGGCGATGGAGTGACGCCCTGTCTCGATAGATAGATAAATAGATAGATAGACAGATAAGTAGATGATTGATAGATGATAGATGACATATAGATGATTGATAGATAATAAATGATTAATAGATGATTATTAATAGATGATATATAGATGATTAATAGATGACAGATGATTAATTGATAGATGATTGATAGATGATAGATCGATTGATTGACAGATGCCAAACTTGAAAAGCAACTGTTTGGCTGAGCCCCAGGGGTGCCTCCCGAGGGCGGCATGCGCAACCTCGGCTTTGCCCACGTTGTCCAAAGCCCACTGAAGACACCTGAGGACCGGAGCCCACTGCCCTCCTCCCCCACGGCCAGCTGGGACTGTGAGGCCTGTGTGGCCCTGGCCAGGGCAGCGGGGTGAGGAGAGTGGCTGTGGAGCCGCAGGGCCAGGTGAAAAGCTGGGACGTTGCAGATGAATGCTGCCCCTTGCAGCTCTGTTGAAAGGAGGTCTGTAAGGCAGGACAGGCCAACTGCCCCTGGGACAGGCCCCTGGATAGCCAGGGACAGGGCAAGAGGACCACAGGGGGCTGGCCATCCGTCCTGAGCAGGCTGGGCCGTGGCTTCAGAGCCTGATGGATCCGGACTGGCGTCTTCTCCACTGGGCCACCCCGGCAAGCCACTTCCGTTCTCTGAGCTGCAGTTTCCAGATGGGAGCAGGGACACTGGCCTTGTACAGGCCCCTGAGGGCCCAGCACCGGCTACACTGGCACTCAGTGTTTGTGGGAGATGTGCAGACCCCCCCGGTGGGGTTCACCCTGGAGACAGCGTGGACGCCTGCAGACCCTGCCCAGCTTGGGAGCTGGAGAGGTTGACGGGTCCTCTTCTCCTTGAAAAAGATGCAGCTGGCCTCAGTCTCTCTGTACCTCTGTACAGCCCTCACCCACCTCTGTACTTCTCAGGATGCCCAGGGACTCTCCAAAGAGGGACTGCGGTACGAGAGGCAGCTGGGAGCCCAGGGGACCCCAGTGCCAGCCCCGGCTTGCTCAGCGCCCCGGTGTGCAGGTGCCCTGGCCCCCGATATTTGGACGACGGAGAGGCAGAGCTGGAGCACCCACCCACCCCCATTCACCGGCCCGCCATCGGGGAGGGGCTCCTGCTGTCCTGGTTTGGGTGCTCAGGTCGGGGGTGGAGCCCCTGGTCCCCAGGGACAGCCGGGAGGGGAACAGGGCCTGGCCTCCCTGGCTCACACAGCCCACAGCCTGGTCTGGGAGCTATAAATAGCAGCCGCAGCGTGGTTACTGCCCTGCCCACTCTCCTACGCATGAGTCAGCCTGTCCCGGCCTGAGCTGGTGCCCAGAGGAGCCAGGGGGCCGGCCTGAGGCCCTGCCCGGAGCTGGCGGGTCACTCGGGAGACAAAGGCAGGCAGGTGGACCGGGAAGGCGCTGGGCTGCTGTCTGAGCGCTTGGGTGCCCAGCAGCCCCACGTGGGTGGGCCCCCTGCCCATGTGTTCCCAGCAATCCTTCAGGCGGGCAACAGTGACCTCACTGAGAGACAGGGGAACCGAGGCTGGGGAGGGCACTTCCCTGGAGGCAGCGACCTAGAGCAAATGCTGGGATTTTTTTGCCCCCAGGACTGTCTCTGTCTCCAGCTGAGGGCACCCCAGATGGGGCTGGGCCTCCCTCTGAGGTGCTCCTGTGGGGCCGGGGTCAGGGTAGGAAGGAGGTGCACCCCCAGAGCACTCAGACCGGGCCATGGATGCCAGGCTGAGAAGCTGGACCTTGACCTGAGAGAAGGAGCCATGGGTGGCGTTAGAGCAGGGGAGGCCCATGTTCCAGCTGGAGCACTGAATGGCAGAGTGGAAGGAGGGCTGGAGGAAGGGGGTCTGGAGGCTGGGGGCAGGAGGAGTGGGGTCAAATCAGGGAGAAATAGAGCTCTTTGAGCCCCAAAGCCACAGTAACCTCAGTGCCCCAGCCTCAGTGGTGACAGGAGAGAGGACTGAGTGGTCTTCAGGCAGTGCCAAGTCTGAGGCCACAGAAATGGTGGGTCATGGAGAACCCGGGAGCTGAGGGCCCGAGGGCTTCCCTGGGTTGCAGCACCTGCTCACAGGGGTTCCAGACCAGCCTCTCGCCCACGGACTGCTCTGACTCCAGAGAGTCCCCTGTGGGCCCGAGAGTCGGCCTCTCCACCAAGGGGCGGCTTCTTCTAACAGCCTCGAGGCCTGGAACTGTCCGGCACCCACTCCTAACACACCTTCCGGCCTGGTCACTGGACCCCAAGTCCAGTCTCCATTGGGATCCGCCCGATGAGGTCAAATGGAACCTCAGCCTCTGGGTCTCCAAAATGGAGGGGGGCCCATGGTCTCTTGTGGACACACAGACAGGTCAGAAAAATCAATGCTCCCCTAAGACGTCTCTTGTTTGGGGAAGGCAGTTTTCTAACCGAAAGCTCCAAACCCCTTCCCGGCAGAGAGCACCAGCCCCTTTGCTCACCCCCTACCTCCCTAGGCCTGACTTCCGTGGGCTGCCCTCACTCCCAAAACCAGGGTGCTGAGTCTGCTTCTGTCCCTATCCCGCCCCTGCCCAGGCCCCTGGGATGGGTGGGCCTCCAGGTGCGCCCCACTGACCTGAGCCCTCCGCCCCTGCCCGCTTCCACACCTGCTCGTTGATTGTGGATTATTGACTTAATTGCTTTCACAACGCGCCCCTCTGGTTCCCCGCCCTGCGTGTGCCTCCACCCTAGCCGGCCTCAGGGGTCCCATTCTGCACCCCGTTTATCCGCAGTTCCGCCAAAGCCTCCCCCCGCCCCGCCCCCCGTCCCCGGCTCGACTCTGCTCCTCCCGACCCGGGCTTCCGACTCCCACTCGGGGTTTCCCGGGAAGCGGCCCCGCTCCCACCCGCAGGGAGGGCTCCGGTGGCCACGTGGCAGGGCGGGGGGGCCCGGGTCCTGGCGACCTCCCCCCAGCGGGGCGCGGGCAGGGGAACGTGGTGGTGGCGGGTGCGGCCCGGGGTCCCGCGGAGTGGCGGCGGTGACCTTGGCCGGGTGGCTGCGCGGGCCCCGTGGGCGCGGGTCCCCGGGGCGGGGCGGGGCGGAGCGCGGCGGGGCGGGGACGGCGCGGGCGCGACTGCGGCGGCTCGGGCGGGCGGGGGGCGGCGGCGCCAGCGGACACCGGAGCGGGCAGGAGCAGCGGCCGCGGCGCCGCAGGGACCAGCGGGCCCAGGTAGGCGGCCCGGGGCGGGGCGGGGCGGGGGGTCCCTGCGCAGCCCTCCCCTCGCCGGTCGTCCTCCCCGCCGCGCGCCCCTCCTTTGTCCCGGCCGCACCCTCCCGGGACCCGGGGTCGGTTCCTCCCCGCCGGGCTCCGGGGCACCCCCCGCCCCATCCCGCCCGCCCCTCCGCGGCTCACCTTGGACAGCTCCCGCCGCCTCCCCTCCCCCACCCGGAGCCCCCCGACCCCACCGAGGGCCCCCTGCCGCCCCTCTCCGCATCGGGGCCCCCAGCAGGGCCTCCTCTCTCCCGCAGCTACTCACCCACTCAGCCCTCCGCCCCGCTGCCCAGCCAGGCCCCTCCCTCGGCGCCCCCTCCCCAGGGTGGGCTCCTCCTCCCCACCACGGAGGTCCTCCTTAGTGCAGGGGCGCCCCCGGGCTGGCCCCGCACTGTGCCTCTGCGCCCTCGGCCCCCCCAGAGCAGGCCCTTTCCCCATCAAACCCTTCACCGGGGTCAGGCAGTGGTGGGTGAGACCCCTCCCCACCCTTGGTCAGGGGTGCCCCCCGATAGATTCCTGGGTCGTGGCTCTCTCTGCTTTTCTGACCCTGAGCTGGCTTTGACACCCCCGCCCTCTCCCCCCACCACTCCGTGCCCGGCCAGGAGCCAGGGCTGGGGTAGGTTTGCCCAGCCTGGGTGTCTGGGGGTGGGCTGCCCCACACAGGTGGGAAACCGGGAGTGTAGCCAAGCAAGGCGGGCTTCCAGCCCCGCTGTGTGCCCCCACCCCCCTGCTCTGTGACCTTGAGCCAGCCCCTCCGGCTCCTGCCTCGGTGCCCAGGACCCTCTCCCACCACCCCCAACCCCCAGGAGGAGGAGGAGGTGGAGGTGGCGTGGGCTTCCAGGCTCTTGAGTACCAGCGCGTCCTAGTCAGGGATCCCAGACCCAGCGGGGCTGGTGGGGAGGACAATGCTGCTGACCAGGCTGGAGCTTCAGTGTCCACAGCAAGGCGGAGCCTGGGTCTGGGGCCACAGAAACCACGGCCATCAGGACCCCGGGCCCGTCTTAGTGGCGTCTCTCTGCACGGCAGCGTGCCTGCCTCTCGGGGCACCCACCCAGGAAAGGGCAGGGTCTGCAGAGCCCGCCGCCTCCCTCCCTCCTCCCCAGCATCCCCAGCCTCCTCCGAATGAATTACTATGCATGTAGTCCACAAACCCGGCAGCCAATCACATGAGTTAGCATTGCCCAGGCGCCCAGAAGTTTGCCTGGCTCATCACAACTGCGGGCTGTCAGCTGAGGCTTTCATCATCCTGTTTGCTTTTTCTGGCAAATCTGTTACCCTTCATCATCCAGAAGGTGCCTTTGCAACCAACTGGCACAGCGATTGTGATCACAATAGTGACGGGGTCTCCGCTGTACCGGCCACTGCCTGCGCCTCTCTCCATCTTGTCACCTTGCCTGTCGCAACAGTGGCTCACGTTTCACAGAAGAGAAAACGGAGGCTTTGGGACTTGAATTTGCCTGTTGAGGTTCAAACCGCTGAGTCCCAGGCAACCGCAGCACCCTCCCCAAGTGCAGCGGGTAGAGACTGGGGCCTCCTTCTCTCCCACTGTAGAACACCTTGCTGGGGGACCCCCGCCCCCCAGAGACTGGAAGCAGGAGGAAGGGGAGGGGAGGATATCGATTCTGGAGAAAAGCCACTTGCCCTCCCCGCAGGGTTATTCCCCACCTCCATCATTTCAGGATCCGCCGTGCTGTGTGACCTCCTGAGGCTGCTGGACCTCTCTGAGCCCAAGAGAGAAGAGAGGGGCTAAGAGGACCTCCCTCCCAGGGAGCGCTATTCCTAAGGGTCCATCAGACCTAAACGGGGAGGGGGGCCCTAGGGTTTTAGAGTTGAGGGAGTGGGGATTTTCCTGTTCAGTTTCTAGCTTTGTATTCTGGCATCCAACCTGGGCTGCAGGGGCCTGCCTCCCTGGGGCTGCTATTGGGAATCCGTGCCCTGATTTTCCAATTGTGGTTATTGGACTCCAAGCCTCAGGATCCCATTTATGGCGGGGAGAGTAGCTTGAAAAAATACAAGTTCCAGCTGGACATGGTGGCTCATGCCTGGAATCCCAGCACTTTGGGAGGCCCAGGCAGGAGGATCACCTGAGGTCAGGAGTTCAAGACCAGCCTGGCCAACATGGTGAAACCCCATCTCTACTAAAAATACAAAAATTAGCTGGGCACAGTGGCTCACGCCTGTAATTCCAGCACTTTGGGAGGCTATGGAACAGATCACAAGGCCAGGAGATCAAGACCATCCTGGCCAAGGTGGTGAAACACTGTCTCTACTAAAAATACAAAAATTAGCTGGGCGTGGTGGCACACGCCTGTAATCCCAGCTACTCAGGAGGCTGAGGCAGGAGAATCGCTTGAACCCAGGAGGCGGAGGTTGCAGTGAGCTGAGATCTTGCCCCTGCACTCCAGCCTGGTGATAGAGCGAGACTCCACCTCAAAAAAAAAAAAAAAAATTAGCTGGGCTTGGTGGCCGACGCCTGTAGTCCCAGCTACTCGGGAGACTGAGGTAGGAGAATTGCTTGAACTGAGGAGGCGGAGGTTGCAGTGAGCTGAGATCGCGCCACTGCACTCCAGCCTGGGTCGCAGAGTGAGACTTGGTCTTAAAAAAATGAGAAGAATAGGCCGGGCGCGGTGGCTCAAGCCTGTAATCCCAGCACTTTGGGAGGCCGAGGTGGGTGGATCATGAGGTCAAGAGATCGAGACCATCCTGGTCAACATGGTGAAACCCCGTCTCTACTAATACAAAAAATTAGCTGGGCATGGTGGCGCGTGCCTGTAATCCCAGCTACTCAGGAGGCTGAGGCAGGAGAATTGCCTGAACCCAGGAGGCGGAGGTTGTGGTGAGCCGAGATCGTGCCATTGCACTCCAGCCTGGGTAACAAGAGCGAAACTCTGTCTTAAAAAAAAAAAAAAAAAAAAAAATGAGAAGAATAAAATAAAATACGAGTTCCCAGGGCTATAGCCCTGACCGACCAATTCATCATATTCGTCACAGCTAGGGCTGCAGGCCTGACACCTGCATCTTAAACACCCCACCACGGGCGGCTCTCACGAGGGTTAGCCGTCTCCAGGTTGTGGGGGGAGCAGGGGACCCATGGTTGGTGGAGACAGGCACCAAACAGGCTCGGGGTGGCAGGACGGGTCAGCAGGGTCTCAGAGCCAGGCAGGTGTGCAGCGAGAGGTGGGAGCCAGCTCAGCCTGGAAGGGACACCCGCACCTGGGGAAGGAGTTTCGTGGGCTTCCTAGTATCTCCCACGCCTTTTGTAGCTCAGTATCCGCCAGGGAAGCTCAGGCCCCAGATTTTGTCACGGGGAAGTAAGCAAAGGGTGCTGGCTGTGCGCCCGCCCGCGGGACAGAGCTGCAAAGTCAGCCGGGCGAGCAGATGGGCCTTTTCGGGGATGCAGGAGGCACGGCGGCCACCTCCTCTGAGAAGCCGCCCTGTCCTCCTCCTCCCTTACTGGGGATGTGGGGCTGTCCCCTCCAGGCTGGGTGGCCTTTTACGTCTGACCCTCCTCTCCACACAGGCTCGGTCTGGGGTTCTCGCAGCCGGCACCGGCCCTGGCCCCCCACCCGCCGCGGGAAAGATGCCAGAGCAGAGCAACGATTACCGCGTGGTGGTGTTCGGGGCGGGCGGCGTGGGCAAGAGCTCGCTGGTGCTGCGCTTCGTGAAGGGCACGTTCCGAGACACCTACATCCCCACCATCGAGGACACCTACAGGCAGGTGATCAGCTGTGACAAGAGCGTGTGCACGCTGCAGATCACAGACACCACCGGCAGCCACCAGTTCCCGGCCATGCAGCGCCTCTCCATCTCCAAGGGCCACGCCTTCATCCTGGTGTTCTCCGTCACCAGCAAGCAGTCGCTGGAGGAGCTGGGCCCCATCTACAAGCTCATCGTGCAGATCAAGGGCAGCGTGGAGGACATCCCCGTGATGCTGGTGGGTAACAAGTGCGACGAGACGCAGCGGGAGGTGGACACGCGCGAGGCGCAGGCGGTGGCCCAGGAGTGGAAGTGCGCCTTCATGGAGACCTCGGCCAAGATGAACTACAACGTGAAGGAGCTCTTCCAGGAGCTGCTGACGCTGGAGACGCGCCGGAACATGAGCCTCAACATCGATGGCAAGCGCTCCGGGAAGCAGAAGAGGACAGACCGCGTCAAGGGCAAATGCACCCTCATGTGAGCCCGGAACGCCCGCCTGCCCGCCGCCCACCCCCACCGGCCCCGGCCCCCGCCGCCTCCCCCGACACCCTCTTCTGCCTCCTCCTCTTCTCTCATCCTTCCTCCGACACCTCGGCTGGGGAAACCGAGGCTGCCCCCTCTCCGCTGCCCCTGGCCGCCCCGAGGCAGGGCTGAGGCTCTTCTTCCTCCCCCGCTCGCTCTTCCCCACCCTCCCGTTCTGTCTGTACCCCCAAAACCAAGAACCAGAGGTGGCCCCCTTGTCCTGCAGATGGGCAAACGGGACGGGGAGCCGGCAAGAGGAGCTCCTTGTTCCCGCCGGGACCAGAGGAGGCTGCGTTTCCCCATCTCCATCTCTTTCCCTGGGGCGTCCCCAGCCAGACCTGCGTGTCCCGTCCCTCACATTTGATCACTGTGACCTTCCGGGGGAGGGGGGAGTTCAAAATGCACATCAGCCTCAGATTTTTTTTTTCTTTCTCCTCCTGTTTGGTGTTAACATACACCTGGCCCCTCATGACCTCTGACCTGTGCCCTGCCCCCCCTCTCCGGTCCCAGAATGCCCCCCTCTCCCCTGTCCTCACACCGGGGATGTGGGGCCCGCGGGATGGGCCTCAGGCCACCAGGCAATAACCACAGGGCCTGCAGCAGTGCCCCTGCCAGCTCCGAATCCCACCCCTGGGACGGGCCACAGCCACAGCCGCAGCACAACTGCCCCACCGGGAGGCACCGTGGACGTGGAGGGGCTTCCCAGACCCCGCCCACCCGGGGACCTGCCTCTTTCACCGAGACAGAGACATTAGTGACGTGTGGTGGGTGGGGTCCTGGGGTGCTCGGGAGGGGGTGCCTGGGGCCCTGGCCAGAGAGACGTCAATGACACCCCTGTGAGGGGACAGCCAATGGGACCCCACATCAGCAGAATCCGAGGGGGCTCCGGGCAGAGGTCTGCTCTGCCCACTTCCTCCCCACCACCCCAGAGAGCAGGGCCCGCCCAGAAAGGTGGTGTCCTGGAGTCGGGGTATCTGCAGCTGTGAGGTTCTGGGTGTTTTTGTGAGAGGGTCTGAATGACCCCACACTCATGTGACCCCACAGGGCTGTGTCCGACATACACGGGGAACGGTGTATTTGTGCAGCCTGGGGTGCGTGGATGGATGACTTGCATCTGAGTGCATCTGCGTGTGCACCTGTGTGTGTCTGTCGGGATGGTGTGTTTTTGTGGCACTCCGTGTGTGTACTAGTGGTGTAGGGTACACAGAGAGGTGGGTAGTTGTAGATGCCTGTGTGTGGTTGTCAACAAGACTGGATACTTGCGATGTGTCTGTGTGACTCTTTGTGCCTGTATGAGCATGACTATATTTTTGGGAGTGGGTGATATGGCTTATCTGAGAGAGCATTTACCTGTAACTGTGTTTGTCCTGATTGAGGGACACAATCTCTGTCCCACTGTATAGCAATGTGACTCTATAGCAATGTGACTTTCAGTCCCAGATCTGTATCAGTCAGCTATTGCTGTGTAACAAATGACCACAATTGGCCAGACTTGGTGGCTCATGCCTGTAATCCCAGCACTTTGGGAGGCTGAGACAGGCAGATTACGAGGTCAGGAGATTGAAACCATCCTGGCTAACACAGTGAAACCCGTCCCTACCAAAAATACAAAAAATTAGCTGGGTGTGGTGGCAGGTGCCTGTAGTCCCAGTTACTTGGGAGGCTGAGGCAGGAGAATCACTTGAACCCAGGAGGTGGAGGTTGCAGTGAGCCGAGATCATGCCATTGCACTCCAGCCTGGGCGACAGAGTGAGACTCCGTCTCTCAAAAACAACCAACCAAAAATCCCCACAAATGACCAAAATGTAGCAACCAGAAACGACACGTGTTTATTATCTCATAGATTCTGTGGGTCAAGAGCCTGGGTGCAGGTTTGCTGGGTCCTCTACTTGGGAATTTCAGGAGGCTGCAATCAAAGCATGGACCAGGCAGAGGTCTCATCTGAAGGCCTGACCGGGGAAGGATCTGCTTCTTCCAAGCTCATGTGGTTGTTGCAGCATCCAGTTCCTTGCTGTTGCAAGACTGAGGACCTCAGTTCCTTGCTGGCTGTTGGCTGGAAGCTGCCTTTTGATCTGTGTCACGTCAGTCTCTCTATAGGGGGGCTCAGAACACAGCAGGTAAGTCAGCCAGGGAAGGCGAGGTGGAGGTGTTTGTCTTATTGTGTGTGAGGAAGCAGTGTGTGTGTGTGTGCGTGTGCTTTTGTGGGGAGAGAGAGAGAGACAGACAGACAGAGAGAGACAGAGAGAGAGCATGCACACCTGTGTCTTTGCAGTCATGTGGCCAGGTGGGACTATGTAGGTAACAGATTGCTCGTGTCTGACTTGGTACAAGCATGTTTGTTTTCCTCTGTGTTCATGTGAGTGTTTACTCAACAAATGTTTACTGGACACACTCAGAGAGGGGGAGTGTGCGTGCGTGCATGTGTGTTGCTATCCAGCACATGGACCGGGGCTCCCAGAAGAGCTGGCATCGTGTCTGAGCAGAGCTGGGTCCCCCCCAACACTTGAGCTGGCCCAGGGCCCACCAGCAGCTGACGTCGCCTCCTCTCTTGCCCTGGCAGTGGCTTCTGGGCTCTGAAGGTGCTGGAGAGAGTGAGGCTGGGCAGGGGTCTGCGGCCCTTTCTCAGGGACACACCCTGATAGCACAATCTCCCTGGGGCCCTGCCCACCTCTAGGCCTCTCCCACCCCAGGCCCTGCCCCGACCCTGGGGAGAGAGGGGATCTGCCATAGGAGGGGTGTCTGAGCCTGCCCTGGCCGCTGGCCCATCCTGCCTGGGCATCCCTGGTGCTGGGGACTGTGCCAGGCCACGCTTGCTGTGACCCGCCCCTGCCCCATCTCCCCCTGCATGTGGGTGCCCTCACCCCCCATCATGGGGTCTGTGTAGCCTTTGCTCTAGACATAGTCTTTCTGCAATAAAGAAGTGGATCCTGCGTTCCCCACCAGCGTGGTGCCCTGTCTCTGTGGTGGGGGTGGGGTGTCAGCTCACCACCTGCAAAGGATCCAGAAGGGTGGGGAGGTGCAGGATGGGGATGAAGGGTGGAGGAGGTGACAGGTGGAGGACGTGAGGGATGGGATGGTGGGTGGAGGAGGTGACGGGTGGAGGAAGTGAAGGATGGGATGGAGGGTGGAGGAGGTGATGGGTGGAGGAAGTGAGGGATGGGATGGAGGGTGGAGGAGGTGACGGGTGGAGGAAGTGAGGGATGGGATGGAGGGTGGAGGAGGTGATGGGTGGAGGAAGTGAGGGATGGGATGGAGGGTGGAGGAGGTGATGGGTGGAGGAAGTGAGGGATGGGATGGAGGGTGGAGGAGGTGACGGGTGGAGGAAGTGAGGGATGGGATAGAGGAGGTGACAGGTGGAGGAAGTGAGGGATGCGATGGAGGGTGGAGGAGGTGATGGGTGGAGGAAGTGAGGGATGGGATGGTGGGTGGAGGAGGTGATGGGTGGAGGAAGTGAAGGATGGGATGGAGGGTGGAGGAGGTGACGGGTGGAGGAAGTGAGGGATGGGATGGAGGAGGTGACGGGTGGAGGAAGTGAGGGATGGGATGGAGGGTGGAGGAGGTGATGGGTGGAGGAAGTGAGGGATGGGATGGAGGGTGGAGGAGGTGACGGGTGGAGGAAGTGAAGGATGGGATGGAGGGTGGAGGAGGTGACGGGTGGAGAAAGTGAGGGATGGGATGGTGGTGGGGAGGTGGAGGGTGGGGTGAGGACATGTAGCACAGCAGGTGAGGCAGGTTCCATCTGGGACTGTGCTTGGAGATTTCTTGTTCGGCTTCTTTTTAGGTCCTCAGTTTCCAGATTCACTCTGTGCACATTAGCTGGGGACATCCTCACAGCTGGACTTTGTGTGAACTTGGGCAATTTCCTTGCAGGGCCCAGTGGTGTTGGGGCAGAGGGGACTGTATTCGTCCGTTCTCAAAATGCTACAAAGAAATACCCAGACTGGGTGCAGTGACTCATGCCTGTCATCCCAACACTTTGGGAGGCTGAAGCGGGCAGATCACCTGAGGTCGGGAGTTCGAGACCAGCCTGGCTAACATGGCGAAACCCCATCTCTACTAAAAATACAAAAATTAGCCGGGCGTGGTGGCAGACGCCTGTAATCCCAGCTACTTGGGAGGCTGAGGCAGGAGAATTGCTTGAGTCTAAAAGGCGGAGTGCAGTGAACTGAGATCTCACCATTGCACTCCAGTCTGGGCGACAAGAGTGAAACTCTAATAATAATAATAATATCTGAGACAGGTAATTGATAGAGAAAAGAGGTTTAATTGGTTTAATTTAATTGTTTCATGGTTCCATAGCCTGTACAGGAAGCAGGGCAGCAGCTGCTTCTGCGGCAGCCACAGGAGACTTACAGTCATGGCGGAAGACAGACGGGAGCACGCAGGTGTCTTGGCTGGAGCAGGAGCATCGGGGTGGGGAGGAGGAGCCACACATTTTTAAACAATGGGATCTCGCGAGACTTCTGTCGCGAGACCGGACTGAGTGGGTGGGGCTAAACCTTTCATGAAGGATCAACGGGATCTCGCGAGAACTCTATCACCAGCCAGGACTGAGGGGTGGTGCTAAATCTTTCGTGAATGATCAACGGGATCTCGCGAGAACCCTATCATGGGACAGGACTGAGGGGTTGATGCTAAACCATTCGTGAAGGATCAATGGGATCTCGCGAGAACTCTATCACCAGCCAGGACTGAGGGGTGGTGCTAAACTTTTCGTGATCAACGGGATCTCGTGAGAACTCTATCACGAGACGGGACTGAGGGGTGGTGCTAAACCATTCGTGAAGGATCAACAGGATCTCGCGAGAACTCTATCACGAGACAGGACTGAGGGGGTGACGCTAAACCATTCATGAGGGATCCACGGTCATGATCCAACTACCTCCCACCAGGTGCCTCCTCCAACATGGGACTGCAATTCAACGTGAGGTTTGGGTGGGGACACGGAGGCAAGCCATGTCAGGGGCCCTCCGCTGCTTGTCCCATCCGCCACCCCATCCCCGCCAACACAGAGCAGGCTGGATCAGAGGTCTGAGCTGAAAAGATAAGACCTTGTTCAGTCACCGACTGGAAGGAAGAACCGAGACACCATTCATTCATGTATTCGTGGGCTCATTCATTCGTTCAACCAGTACGTAAGAGGCACGGCTGTATGCCAGGCCTGCCCCGAGGCTGGGGACACAGAAGTGACAGACACCAGCCCCAGAGTCCCTGCCCGCTCAGGAGCTTATAACCCGCTGGAACGATGACCCTCTACGAAGAAGTGGATCAAATCATTTCAGACACGTGCTCCCTACGCAGAAGATAAACCTGCATCACAAAAGTGACGCTGTCTTAAAAGAACAACAACAGATAAAAACAAAGACGGGGCGCGGTGGCTCACGCCTGTAATCCCAGCACTGTGGGAGGCCGAGGTGGGCGGATCACGAGGTCAGGAGTTCGAGACCAGCCTGACCAACATGGTGAAACCCCATCTCTACCAAAAATACAAAAATTAGCCGGGCGTGGTGGCGCGTGCCTGTAGTCCCAGATACTCCGGAGGCTGAGGCAGGAGAGTTGCTTGAACCTGGGAGGCGGAGGTCGCAATGAGCTGAGATGGCGCCACTGCACTCCAGCCTGGACTACAGAGCAAGACTCTTTCTCAAAAAAAAAAAAAAAAAAGGTTACAAGGCTCGGAGTCCCGGGCCTCTGGGGAGGCCAGCCTGACTCAGAAGCCGACGGATTTGCTAGTGTGGAATCGAGGCCAGCTCCAAGGGGACCTGGGACGGAGCACTGTGCAGGGGGACCAGCAAAGGCATTGAAGCAGGAACAGGTGAGGCCTGGCTGGCAGGAGTGGAGGGAGGAGAGGGAGGGTGGCCAGTGAAGCTGAAGGTCACTCTGGGAAGAGTTTGGACTTTGACGAGAAGGACGCCGGGGAGTTAGGGGAACATTTCAGCCCTTCTCTCTGTGGCTCCCCCAAGAGACCTGGGGAACCCCGCTGCCCCGTGTATTTCCTGCAGCCGGCTGAGGAGGTCAGAAGGCACTAACAGCCCTATTTTACAAAGGGAGGAACCCACAGGACCTCATTGTCCCCATCTGTGTAACATGCATGTGTGGTTGGGTCCGGCTTGCCAGGATTCCACGAGGCGGGAGAGGGTCGTGGTGAGTGACATGTCCTCCTGGTCAGGTGTGAAGATGGTGGAATCCCAGCTCCAGCTGTAGAGAGCATGGCACCTGGCTGGGACGCCCCCAGGTGACCATGGCTTTTGAGATACCCTCTTTTTCTAAATTATTTTTACGTTTAGATGGAGTCTTGCTCCGTCTCCAGGCTGGAGTGCAGTGGTTCCATCTCGGCTCAAACCTCCACCTCCTGGGTTCAAGCGATTCTCCTGCCTCAGCCTTCTGTGTACCTGGGATGACCGGTGCATACCCCCACACCTGGCTAATTGTTGTCGTTTTTTTGTTTGGTTTTTGAGACGAAGTCTTGCTCTTGTCGCCCAGGCTGGAGTGCAGTGGCACGGTCTCAGCTCACTGCAACCTCCGCTTCCCTGGTTCAAGTGATTCTCTTGCCTCAGCCTCCCAAGTAGGTGGGACTACAGGTGTGCGCCACCACACCCGGGTAATTTTGTAGTTTTAGTAGAGATGGTGCTTCACCATGTTGGTCAGGATGGTCTCGATCTCTTGACCTTGTGATCCGCCTGCCTCGGCCTCCCAATGTGCTGGGACTATAGGCGTGAGCCACCGCGCCCGGCCGGTTTATGCAGTCTTATTACATCCTTTACTTCCTTTTATCACTGTCACAACAAGATACTTTTTTTTTTTTGACAGGGTCTTGCTCTGTCGCCCAGGCTGGAGTGGTGAAGCCGTGAGAACACAGCTCACTGCAGCCTCAATGTCTTGGGCTCAGGTGATCCTCCCACCTCAGCATCCCCCCGGGTAGCCAGGACTGCACACACATGCCTGTTGTCATACTTGGCTAATTTTCTTATATACATATTTGTAGATATAGGGGTCTGGCCATGTTGTCCAGGGTGGTCTGGAACTCCTGGGCTCAAGTGATCCTCCTGCTTCGGCCTCCCAAAGTGCTGGGATTACAGGTGTGAGCCACCGCGCAAACAAGATGCTTGAGTGATACCAAAGACTCCCTCGTAATAGCCCTCCTCGCCACACTAGCCACGCCCACTAATGCAATATATATATATATATTTGAGAGTCTCCCTCGGTTGCCCAGGCTGGAGTGCAGTGGCATGACCTCTGCTCACTGTAACCTCCCCCTCCCACGTTGAAGTGAATCTCGTGCCTCAGCCTCTTGAGTAACTGGGATTATAGACACATACCGCCCCGGCCCAGCTACTTCTTTTTTATAATTTTAATTTTTATTATTTTTTGAGACAGAGTCTCACTCTGTTGCCCAGGCTGGAGTGCAATGGCACAATCTTCACTCACTGCAACCTCCGCCTCCCAGGTTCAAGCGATTCTCCTGCCTCAGCCTCCTGAGTAGCTGGAACTACAGGCACCTGCCACCATGCCTGGCTAATTTTCTGTATTTTTAGTAGAGACAGGGTTTCACTGTGTTAGCGAGGATGATCTTGATCTCCTGACTTTGTGATCCACCTGCCTCAGCCTCCCAAAGTGCTGGGATTACAGGCGTGAGCCTCTGTACCAGCCTTAATTTTTATTTTTTTGTATTTTTAGTGGAGACAGGGTCTCACTATGTTGGCCAGTCTGGTGCTGAACTCCTCGCCTCAAGCACTCTGCCCATCTTGGCCTTTCAAAGTGCTGGGATTCCAGGCATGAGGCACTGAACCTGGCCCTAATGCAATAGTTTTAAAAAATGATGTGAGCACAAAAAAACTTCTTTGAACAAAATATTAAAATCCCAAATAAAGACAGCATGCAGCATTCCCCTGAGAGCCTCAGGCAAAAGGGAAAATGTGTGTGCGTGTACATATAGCAAATATTTAAGCATCTGTATATATATATTCTTATGTTTTTGAGACAGTCTCAATTTGTTGCCCAGGCTGGAGTGCAGTGGTGAGATCTTGGCTCACCACAACCTCCTCCTCCTGGGTTCAAGCGATTCTCCTGCCTTAGCCTCCTGAGTAGCTGGGATTACAGGCACCCGCCATCATGCCTGGCTAATTTTTGTATTTTTAGTAGAGATGGAGTTTCACCATGTTGGCCAGGCTGATCTTGAACTCCTGACCTCAAATGACCCACCTGCCTTAGCATCCCAAAGTGCTGGAATTACAGGCGTGAGCCGCCAGGCCCGGCCCATCATCTTATATATGTGTATGCATTTTTAGTGGTTGATTTTTTTCCAGAAGTTGATTTTGAAAATATGACTGATGATTTAGTAGAATTTGTTTCTACTAAAACTAGGACAGTAAAATTATAATAAAGTCTATTTGGACATAAAGAAACTGAGTTATGACATTGTAAAAAGATACATGACATTGTGAGTTTGAATTCAACATTTTTTTCAATTCTTGAATACTTTCAACTAATCTAGTGTTTTGGAAAAAATGTTAACCATTAAAAAATACAGGCTTGACCAGGCGCGGTGGCTCACGCCTGTAATCCCAGCACTTTGGGAGGCTGAGGTGGGCGGATCACGAGGTCAAGAGATTGAGACCATCCTGGCCGACATGGTGAAACCCCATCTCTACTAAAAATACAAAAGATTACCTGGGCATGGTGGCATGTGCCTGTAATCTCTCCTATTTGGGAGGCTGAGGCAGGAGGATTGCTTGAACCCGGGAACCAGAGGTTGCAGGGAGCCCAGATCGTGCTACTGCACTTCAGCCAGGAGAAAGAGTGAGACTCTGTTTCAAGAAAAAAAAAAAAAAAAAAAAAAAAAAATGCAGGCTCATGCCTGTAATCCCAGCACTTTAAGAGGCTGAGGCAGAAGGATTACTTAAGCCCGGGAGTTCGAAACCAGCCTGGGCTACCTAGCAAGACCCCATCTCAAAAGAAAACATTAAAAAATACATAACTCACTGGGCACGGTGGATCATGCCTGTAATCCCAGCACTTTGGGAGGTCAAGGCAGGCGGATCACGAGGTCAGGAGTTTGAGACCAGCCTGACCAATATGGTGAAACCATGTCTCTACTGAAAACACAAAAATTAGCCGGGCATGGTCCTGGGTGCCTGTAATCCCAGCTACGCAGGAGGCTGAGGCAGGAGAATTGCTTGAACCGGGAGGTGGAGGTTACAGTGAGCTGACATCCCGCCACTGCACTCCAGCCTGGTGAAAGAGTGACATCTGTCTCTAAACAACGTCATCAACAACAACGAAAACCCAAAAAACAAAAACAAGGGGCCAGGCCCAGTGGTTCGCGCCTATAATTCCAGCACTTTGGGATGTCAAGGTGGATGGATCACCCGAGGTCAGGAGTTCGAGACCAGCCTGAGCAACGTGGCGAAACTCCACCTCTATTAAAAATACAAAAATTGGCCAGGTGCGGTGGCTCACACCTATAATCCCGGCACTTTGGGAGGCCGAGATGGGTGGATCACCTGAGGTCAGGAATTTGAGACCAGCCTGACCAACATGGAGAAACCCATGTCTACCAAAAATACGAAATTAGCCAGGTGTGGTGGCGCATGCTTGTAATCCCAGCTACTTGGGAGGCTGAGGCAGGAGAATCGCTTGAACCCAGGAGGTGGAGGTTGCAGTGAGCTGAGATAGCAGCATTGCACTCCATCGTGGGCAACAAGAGCAAAACTTGGTCTCAAAAAAAAAAAAAAAAATACTTAGCTAGGTGTGGTGCTGTGTGCCTGTAATCCCAGCTACTCGAGAGGCTGAGGCAGAAGTGTCGCTTGAACCAGGGAAGCGGCGGCTGCAGTGAGCTGAGATCATGTCACTGCACTCCAGCCTGGGTGAGCAAGACTGTCTCAAAAAATAATAATAAAAAAAAGGAAATTGATGGGAAAAGATATGTGAAAATATTATGGGGATATGCCCACTTTTCCGTTTGCCTCAGTCTCCAATGTGGTTTCACATGACACTTTTTCAAAATTGTTACAAGTATGTGTATATATGTATGGGGTACACGTGATACTTGTTACACACATACAATCTATAATAGTCATGTTAGGGTATTTGGAGTGTTATAACTTAGACTATTTCTTTTTTATTTTTTGAGGCAGAGTCTCACTCTGTCACCAGGTGCCATGCTGGAGTGCAGTGGCACAATCTTAGCTCACTGCAACCTCCGCCTCCCGGGTTCAAGCAATTCTCCTGCCTCAGCCTCCCGAGTAGCTGGGACTACAGGCACACGCCACCACACCCAGTTAATTTTTGTATTTTTAGTAGAGACAGGGTTTCACCACGTTGGCCAGGATGGTCTCGGTCTCTTGACCTCGTGATCCGCCCTCCTCCGCCTCCCAAAGTGCTGGGATTACAGGCTTGAGCCACCGTGCCTAGGCAGACTATTTCTTATTTCTGTATGTTGGGAACATTTCAAGGTCTCTCTTCTAGCTTTTTTTTTTTTTTTTTAATTTAAAACAATTTTGATTAAATAGAGATGAGGTCTCACTATGTTGCCCAGGCTGGTCTCGAACTCCTGCCCTCCGGGAATTCTCCTGCCTTGGCTTCCCAAAGTGTTGGGATTACAGGCATGAGCCACCTTTTGTCTAAGTATTCTGAAATATACAATACATTGTTGCTAACTACAGTCACCCTATTCTGCTATCAAACATTAGAATTTATTCCTTCCGTCTAACTGAATGTTTGCACTAACTCACGTCTTTTCATTTCCCGCAGCCAACCTACACAGCCTTCCCAGCCTCTGCTATTGAGCATTCTATACCTCCATGAGATCAACTCTCTGGCTCCCAAGTATAAGTGACACCATGCTGTATTTGGATTATTTCACTTTTTTTTTTTTTGAGTTGGAGTCTTGCTCTATTGCCCAGGCTGGAGTATAATGGCACTATCTCAGTTCACTGCAACCTCCGCCTCCTGGGTTCAAGGCCTTCCCCTGCCTCAGCCTCCCAAGTAGCTGGGACTACAGATATGCGCCACCATGCCTGGCTAATTTTTGTGTTTTTAGTAGAGATGGGGTTTCATGATGTTGGTCAGGCTGGTCTTGAACCCCTGACCTCAGGTGATCCACCCGCCTCGGCCTCCCAAAATGCTGGGGTTACAGGCATGAGCCACTGTGCCCAGCCCTTATTTCACTTTTTCACTTAACGTGATGACCTCTCGTCCCATCCATCCATTTTGCTGCAAATGACAGGATTTCATTCTTTGTTATGGCTGAATAATATTCCCTTGTGTATATAACATATTTTTTTTTGAGACGAGGTCTCACTCTGTCGCCCAGGCTGAATAATATTCCCTTGTGTATATAACACATTTTTTTTTTGAGACGAGGTCTCACTCTGTCGCCCAGGCTGAATAATATTCCCTTGTGTATATAACACATTTTTTTTTTGAGACGAGGTCTCACTCTGTCGCCCAGGCTGGAGTGCAGTGGCTCAATCGTAGCTTATCGCAGCCTCAGCCTCCCAGACTCAAGCGATCCTCCTGCCTTGGCTTCCCAAGTATCTGGGACTACAGGTGTATGCCACCACACCTGGGTAATCCTTTTTTTTTTTTTTTTTTTTGAGACGGAGTCTTACTCTGTTGCCAGGCTGGAGTGCAGGCGCGATCTTAGCTCACTACAACCTCTGCCTCCCAGGTTCAAGTGATTCTTCTGCCTCAGCCTCCCAAGTACCTGGGACTACAGGTCCGTACCACCACGCTCAGCTAATTTTTAAATATTTTTAGTAGAGGCAGAGCTTCACCATGTTGGCCAGGATGGTCTCAATCTTCTGACCTCGTGATCCGCCCATCTTGACCTCCCAAAGTGCTGGGATTACAGGCATGAGGCACCGTGCCCGGCCTATATTTTATATATTTTTTGTAGACTTGGGGGTCTCATTATGTTGCCCGGCTGGTCTTGAACTCCTGGGCTCAAGCGATCCTCTTGGTTCAGGCTTCCCAAGTGCTGGGAATACAGTCGCGAGCCACCGTGCCCTTCTCAAGCTCTATTTAGACAGTCATTCCTCTTGGGGAATGTCGGCTGGGGAGAGCCTGGAGGAGAGCAGGCTGGGAGACGGAGGTTTCTCTGTGCCCCGCAGGGCAGTCCACTGGAGCCCAGAGGTTGAGCAGGGAGGTTCCTGCAGGGATGACAGGAGCCCTGGGGATGTTTATCTTGGATCCCGGGCAGCAGCTCCAATCACAGGGCCCAGGTGTGGCGGTGAGGACACACAGTGTCAGCACTGGACAGAGTCCCTGAGGTCACCGAATGTGGTGGCTCTATCTTCCTTCCAGGGCTGTGTGCCGCTTTTGGAGACGTAGCAAGTGTTTCCCAATATCCCCAAGGGAGCTTGTGAAAAATGCAGATTCCAGGCCTGTGAACCCAGCGTTTTGGGAGGCAGAGGCGGGAGGATCACTTGAGCCCAGGAATTCAAGACCAGCCTGGGCAACATAGCAAGACCCCATCTCTAAAAAAAAATTAGCCAGGATGGGGGCATGGTGGCTCACACCTGTAATCTTAGCACTTTGTGAGGCTGAGGCAGGTGGATCACCTGAGGTCAGGAGTTCAAGACCAGCCTGGGCAACATAGCAAGACCCTATCTCTCTCTCTCTCTCTCTCTTTTTTTTGAGATGGAGTTTGGCTCTGTCTCCCAGGCTGGAGTGCAGTGGCGCGATTTCCACTCACTGCAACCTCTTTCTCCCTGGTTCAAGCAATTCTCCTGCCTCAGTCTCCTGAGTAGCTCGGTCTGCAGGCATGTGCCACCACTACTGGCTAATTTTTTTGTATTTTTAGTAGAGACAGGGTTTCACCATGTTGGTCAGGCTGGTCTTGAACTCCTAACCGCAAATGATCCGCCCTACTCAGCCTCCCAAAGTGCTGGGATTACAGGTGTGAGCCACTGCGCCTGGCCAGACCCCATCTCTTTATATTTTATTTTATTTATTTATTTTTTTGAGACGGAGTTTCGCTCTTGTTACCCAGGTTGGAGTGCAATGGCGCGATCTCGGCTCACCGCAACCTCTGCCTCCTGAGTTCAGGCAATTCTCCTGCCTCAGCCTCCTGAGTAGCTGGGATTACAGGCACGCGCCACCATGCCCAGCTAATTTTTTGTATTTTTAGTAGAGACGGGGTTTCACCATGTTGACCAGGATGGTCTCGACCTCTTGACCTCGTGATCCACCGGCCTCGGCCTCCCAAAGTGCTGGGATTACAGGCGTGAGCCACTGCGCCCGGCCCTGACCCCATCTCTTAAAAAAAAAAAAAAAAAAAATTAGCCAGGGCTGGGCACAGTGGTTCACACCTGTAATCCCAGCCCTTAGGGAGCTGAGGTCAGTGGATCACCTGAGGTCAGGAGTTCGAGACCAGCCTGGCCAAAATGGTGAAATTCCTTCTCTACTAATAATACAAAAATTAGCTGGGTGTGGTGGCGGGCACCTGTAGTCCCAGCTACTCAGGAGGCTGAGGCAGAAGAATCACTTGAGCTTGGGAGATGGAGGTTGCAGTAAGCCAAGATAGTGCCACTGCACTCCAGCCTGGGAGAAAGAGCAAGTCTCCATCTCAAAAAAAAAAAAAAAAAAAAAAGAGAGAAAAGTTAGGTGGGTGTGGTGCTGTGCGCCTGTGCGCCTATGCGCCTGTGGCTCCACCTACCCGGAGGCTGAGGCGGAAGGGCTGCTTGAGCTCGGGAGTTCAAAGCTGCAGTGAGCTGTGGTTGCACCACTGCACTCCATTCTGGCAATTGAGCGAGACCCTGTCTCAAAAACAAGACAAAAACAAAACAAAACGCTGATTCCAAGGTCCAGTTCCCTACAGGATTCTGGTTCATTCCATCTGGGTTGGGGCCCTAGAATGTGGGTTTTAAGATCCAGTCCCATGAGTTCAGAAACTGAAAAACCCTGGAAATGATAAGACGGGCTTGGGCAAACGCCCTTAGGTCTCACCTCTCTGAGGCCCAGTTTCTACCTCTGTAAAACCAGGATAGTAATCATCGTGCCTTTACGCAGGGGTTCCACGCGAGGGAGTCTATAAAGTCTTCAAGAAGTGGCGCAGCATTGATGATCACTGTCATTCGTCCCCCGCGAATGAGACCCCGGAGCTGGCATGCAGGAGTCGCACCCGCTCCCCGAGCGCGGGATTCGAACTCGCGAAGCACCTCGAGACTCCGTGACGTCACGAAGTCACCCCTGGAAAGGCGCTCCTCGCCCCGCCCTCGGCCCCGCCCGCGCCCGGAGCCCTGCCCCGCTCGCCTGGGCGCAGCCTACCCCGCTGCCTGCCCCGCGCCCCGCCCCTGCTCCGGCCTCCCGCCGCCGGGGCTCGCGATTGGTCATGCCGGGACGCCAGGGCCCGCCCCCCGAGTGTCGGCCCCGCCCCCGCAGAGGGGAGCGAGCGCTCGCGGGCCGGGGCGGCGGGTTCGGCTGCGCGGCGGGGCAGAGGCGGCCGCGGGGCCCGAGCGCAGGTAAGGAGCTCACGCGATCCGCGCCGGGGGAGCTGAGGGCGCGTCCGGCGTCCGGGAGAGGGGACTGGGACGGCTCCGATTTGGCTGCGGACCCAGTTGAGGGTCGGGGTCTGCTGAGGAGGGGGGCTGGGGACCCGCGCTTCACTTGGAGGCTGGGGCTGGCATTGGGGACGGGGCTGCGCTTGGGGGTTGAGGTTAGCTGGGAAGGGGCTGGGCTGGGGATTGAGACTGCACTTGGGGATCAGGGCTAGCTGGGGAGGGGGCCGGAGTTGCAGGTCCAGGTTAGCTGGTGGGGGCTGGAGGTGGGATTGGAGGTCTGAGTTAGCTGAAGAGGGGGCTGGGGGTGATTTTGGAGGTCTAAGTTATCTGGGGAGGGGGCTGGAGTGGCAGGTTGAGGTTAGCTGGGGGGGTGCTAGAGGTGGGTTAGGAGGTCTGAGTTAGCTGGGGAGGCGGCTGGAGTTGCAGGTCCAGGTTAACTAGGGAGGAGCTGGGGTGGAATTGGAGGTCTCGAGTTTGCTGGGGAGGGAGCTGGGGTGGAATTGGAGGTCTCGAGTTTGCTGGGGAGGAGGTGGGGTGGAATTGAAGGTCTTGAGTTTGCTGGGGAGGGAGCTGGGGTGGAATTGGAGGTCTTGAGTTTGCTGGGGAGGAGGTGGGGTGGAATTGAAGGTCTTGAGTTTGCTGGGGAGGGAGCTGGGGTGGAATTGGAGGTCTTGAGTTTGCTAGGGAGGAGGTGGGGTGGAATTGAAGGTCTTGAGTTTGCTGGGGAGGGAGCTGGGGTGGAATTGGAGGTCTTGAGTTTGCTGGGGAGGAGGTGGGGTGGAATTGAAGGTCTTGAGTTTGCTGGGGAGGGAGCTGGGGTGGAATTGGAAGTCTTGAGTTTGCTGGGGAGGGGGCTAGAGTCTCTGGTCGAGGTTAGCTGGCGAGGGGGTTTGGAGTGGGATTGGAGGTACAAGTTAGCTGGGGAGGGGGCTGGAATTGTAGGAACTGGAAATCCAAGTTAGTTGGGAGGGTTTTGAGAGGGAAACGGATTGAGTCAAGGGTGCAACTTATTTGAAGAGGAACCTGGGAGTGGGGTTGAGGGTTGAGGGTTGAGGGTTGCAGGGAGCTAGGGAGGCGGCTGGGGATGGAGTTTGAAGTGGAGTCGTTGGAGAAGGGGCTGCAGAGGGAATTAGAGGCTGAGGTTGTCTGGGGGGAGGACTGAGGAATGTAACTGGTGGAGATGGGGGGATCGATTGATGGCCCAGGGTTTAGGGTTAGGGTTAGCTGCAGCGGGGCAGAAGGACAAAGTTGGGGTGAGCATACAGGTGGGGGTCAGACTTGTCCCAGAAGGGATGTGGGGGCTATCAGGGGAAATTGGGAGCTTGTGCGTGTGTGGACTGGAGGGGTTTCAGGGAGAAGGAAGTTAGGGTGGGATGGTGAGAAGGGGGGATCAGGTCCCAGGTGTTTTGCCAGCTATCATCTAATCAGGAGGAAAACGGGGTGAGGGGGTGTCTCAGGTCAGATCCAGTTAAAAGGAGTTTGGAGAGGACTCATCCCTCTACTTCTGGGGGAGATGTTAATTGTTTGCTCTAGAACTGGGCACAGGGCAGAACCCCTCTGGAACAGTGAGCTGAAGGAGAGGGGAGTTCAGAATACTTTTTGAGGTTTATTTCTAGGATACAGGGTGCCAAGGAGAATGCTTCAGGAAGGAGAAAGTCTCCTGTCGGTGACTGAATTTTTCAGGAACTGAAGTGGGAGTTTTTGGGACGGTGATATTGAGCGACGTGGGTGGCACTTTATTTTTCCTGGGGAACGGGGGTTGCTAGGGGCTGGGAGGTGGGCGGTGGAAGACAGGCTTGATGAACAGAGGCAGCGGATCCCCAGCTAAGCGTCTTCACACGGTTGCTAGGTGTCAGCGAGGCAAATGCCAAGTTCACCAACTTGTTCTCCTCGTGGGATGCTGCAGTCCTGCCTTGACGGAGCGTTGGGGGGCTCTGGGAGACGCGCCTGTGTTCTGGCCCTGCCTCTCCATGCTGGATGGGCTGTATCAACTTTTGGAGTCGCCGTTTACTCCCCAACAAAGCTGGAATAATAAAAACAGTAGCACGTGCCTCTTGGGGTGGAATTACGGAGTGTAGGCACTGAGTGTTTCTTAGCACGCAGTGGGGGTCTCTGAAGCGTGGAGCATCATGTACTCAATCTAGTTTTTTCTTGGGGTGGGTTTGAGGTGGAGGAGCGGAATGACTGGGTTGTTACAGAGGAGGGGAAAGGAGGTGACTGGAACTTCACTCTAGTCCTGCAACCTTATGCGCACACATCAGGGTCACCCCCAGCAGCTTTAAAAAAGAATCTGCATGGCTGATTGCAGTGGTTCACACCTGTCATCCCAGCGCTTTGGGAGGCCGAGGCGGGTGCATCACCTGAGGTCAGGAGTTAAAATACGAAAATTAGCCAGGTGTGGGGGCAGGTGCCTGTAATCCCAGCTACTCAGGAGGCTGAGACAGGAGAATTGCTTGAACTCAGGAGGCAGAGATTGCAGTGAGCCAAGATGGCACCACTGCACTCCAGCCTGGGAGAGAGAGTGAGACTCTGTCTTAAAAAAAAAAAAAAGAATCTGCAACAACAAAAATATGTCTCCTTGTAATTACTATTATTATTATTTCGAGACAGAGTCTAGCTCTGTCGCCCAGGCTGGAGTGCAGTGGTGCCATCTCGGCTCACTGCAACCTCTGCCTCCCGGGTTAAAGCGATTTCTCTGCCTCCACCTCCCAAGTAGCTGGGACTACAGGCGTGCGCCACCATGCCCGGCTAATTTTTGTATTTTTAGTAGAGACAAGGTTTCTCCATGTTGGCCAGGCTGGTCTTGAATTCCTGACCTCAGGTGATACGCCTGCCTCGGCCTCCAAAAGTGCTGGGATTACAGGCGTGAGTCACCGCGCCCAGCCTGTCTCCATATTATTAAAAGTGAGTGCAAAGCTGAAAAGGAAGAAGACTCTGTCCACACCTGGTGGCAGGAGATTCTCAAGGCTCATCAAGGAACAAATGCGCTTGTTTAAGAGAAGGCTGCCGGGGTCATTCTGATTTATGGGTACCCCGTAAGGAACCACATCAAGCTGTGATGACACGCTCGAAATTTGTGAGTTTCCACCTTGAGCTCATGGGATGGATTTGGGTGTCTCCATCCCAGCACCGTGGACATTCAGGGTCTGGTCGTTCTGTGGGGTGGGGCCTTCTGGGCACTGCAGGGTGTTCGGCAATGTCCCTGGCCTCCACTGCTCCGTGCCAGGAGCTCCCCGCATTGTGACAAACACAGATGTCACCAGACATCACCCAGTGCCTGGTGGGGACAGAAACACTCCAGTGGGGCACCCTTGTTATAGACAAAACTGATTCATTTTCTCCTTTAAAGACCTCATCTCCAGGCCGGGTGAGGTGGCTCGTGCCTGTAATCCCAGCACTTTGGGAGGCCGAGGTGGGTGGATCACTTGAGGTCAGGAGTTCGAGACCAGCCTGGCTAATATGGTGAAACCCCGTCTGTACTAAAAATACAAAAATTAGCTGGGCATGGTGGCGCACACCTGTAGTCCTAGCTACTTGGGAGGCTGAGGCAGAAGAATCGCTTGAATCCAGGAGGTGGAGGTTGCAGTGAGCCGGTATTGGGCCATTGCACTCCAGCCTGGGTGGCAGAGACTCTGTCTCAAAAAAACCCAAAAAACCAGAAAAACCTCACCTCCCCTTTGATGTGCAGAAAGTGGGGCCATTCAGAATTGGGGATTCTTCTTAAGTCATTTAGCGCTCTTGCTTGAAGAGGGAGAACCAAGGTCTCACTGCTTTTAGAAACCGTTAGAAATACCTACATTTGTCCTGCACGGTGGCTCATGCCTGTAATCCCAGCACTGGGAGGCCAAAGTGGCTGGATCACTTGAGGCCAGGAGTTTGAAACCAGCCTGACCAACATAGTGAAACCCTATCTGTACTAAAAATACGAAAATTAACTGGGCGTGAGGTAGCATGCGCCTGTAATCCCAGCTACTTGGGAGGCGGAGCCAGGAGAATCGCTTCAACCCGGGAGGCGAAGGTTGCAGTGAGCCGAGATCACGCCACTGCACTCCAGCCTGGGCAACAAGAGCAAAACTCCGTCTCAAAAAAAAAAAAAAGAAAGAAAAGAAATGCCTGCTCATTTCGACGTGGGTCTTTTGTGTGGCTTTTGAACACTTAATGCTGATTTAGAAGGTGGGATGAGGTTGTCAGTTAGGCATTAGAAGGTGCCAGAGTTTGCAATGTGCTTTCCTGCTTTTAACGTGGAACGTGAAGCTTCCAGCGAAGCTCGATTGCTGCAGGTGCGTCTGGATCTCACAGAGGAGCTTTATTTAGAAAGCATCTTTGACCGACGCCGTTATTTTCTGTTCTCGTTTCACGCTTAGTAAACCCTGGGCGCCCCTTGTTTGACGGCAGAGGGAGCTAAACAGAATTACCCTCACGCACAGACAATTCAGCTTCGTGTTTACTGAATGGAGGCATTTTTCTTGTTCACCGAGTAGTAGCGTGAAAACACTCCTTTCTTCATTCAAGGCGCTGTTCGGATTTTTTTCAGTTGCATGTGGAAACAGCGATGGGCTTTAAAATCATAGCCACTACGTCATTTGTATTTTCGAAGATGCTTCTCGGTTTCTTACGAGAAGGTTGTGCCTGGTCTCTGTGGGCTTGGGAGCGGGTGCTTTCTTTTTTTTTTTTCTTTGAGACAGAGTCTCCCTCTGTCGCCCAGGCTGGAGTGCAGTGACGCCATCTCGGCTCACTGCAGACTCCGCCTCTCAAGCTCAAGCGATTCTCCCGCCTCAGCCTCCTGAGTAGCTGGGATTACAGGTGCGTGTCACCACACCTGGCTAAGTTTTGTAACTTTAGTAGGGACGGGATTTCACCATGTTGGCCAGGCTGGTCTTGAACTCCTGACCTCAGGTGATCCACCCGCCTCGGCCTCCCAAAGTGCTGGAATTATATGCCTGAGCCACCACACCTGGCTTGTCCTTTTTTTTGAGACATGGTCTTATTCCATTGCCCAGGCTGGAGTGCAGTGGCACAATCTTGGTTCACTGCAACCTCTGCCTCCCGGGTTCAAGCAATTCTCCTGCCTCAGCCCACCAAGTAGCTGAGATTACAGGCACATGCCACCACACGTGGCTAATTTTTGTATTTTCAGTAAAGATGGGGTCTCACCCTGTTGGCCAGGCTGGTCTCGAACTCCTGACCTGAGGTCGTCCTCCCGCCTCGGCCTCCCACAGTGCTGGGATGACAGGTGTGAGGCACTGCGCCCGGACACCATGTCCTTTTGTGGCTGACTTCTGCAAATCGGCATCCTTGGCAAATCGGTGCCCTCCCCTGCTCAATGACATTTCTTGACTTCACTTGTCACTGCTTTTTACACATGCACTCTTTGGCCTGGCTTCTGTCTCTTAAGGGTTAGAGAAAAGTGTTCGTGGTTTATGTCACCCAGGAGACCTTACCGACGAGTGTGAGAGCTAAGGAAACGGGTTGGCCTGTCCTCCGTCACACAGCGGCTCTCGAGGGGTCACTCCCGTCCTCCTCCTCCCCCATCCTGCGGCGTGAGTGGGCCACACTCTCTGTGTGGTTCCTCCCTCCCATCCGCTCCTGACACGGGTGGGCGGTGGGGTTTGTTCAGCAGCTCTGAGGCGCTTCCACGAACAGTTACTTGAACATCACAAATGGAAAAGTCCTACTGCTTTTTATTACGAAAGTGGAGGTACAGGCCGGGCGCGGTGGCTCACGCCTGCAATCCCAGCACTGTGGGAGGCTGAGGCGGGCGGAGCACAAGGTCAGGAGTTCGAGACCATCCTGGCCAACATGGTGAAACTCTGTCTCTACTAAAAATACAAAAATTAGCTGGGCGTGGTGGTGCATGCCTGTAGTCCCGGCTACTCGGGAAGCTGAGGCAGGAGAATTGCTTGAACCTGGGAGGCGGAGGTTGCGGTGAGCCGAGATCGCGCCACTGCACTCCAGCCTGGGTAACAACAGCGAAACTCCATCTCAAAAAAAAGAAAAAAAAAAGGAGCTATAACTTACACTTCATAAAATTCAGTCCTTTTAAGGATACAATTTCATCTTTTAAATAAGTTTATTGGTTGTGCAAACATCCCTATAAGTCCCTTTCAGAACATTCTTTTCTGAAAGGGCTTAATCCCAGCACTTTGGGAGGTCTAGGCGGGCGGAGGTCAGGAGTTCAAGACCAGCCTGGCCAACGGGGTGAAAATACAATATTTTTAGTCTCTACTAAAAATATAAAAATTAGCCAGGCGTGGTGGCGGGCACCTGAAAACCCAGCTAGTCAGGAGGCTGAGGCGGGAGAATCACTTGAACTTGGGAGGCGGAGGTTGCAGAGATTGCACCATTGCACCCTAGCCTGGGGAACATAGTGAGACTCCATCTCAAAAAACAAACAAACAAAAATTCCATCACCTCGTAAAATCCCTTGTCCCCATGAGGGGGGCTTATCTCCCTCCTGTCTCTGGACTGGCCTGTCCTAGATGTTTCAAAGAAATAGGTCACACACTGTGTGGCCTTTGGCGTCTGGCGTCTCTCACTCATGTGACGTCCTCAAGGTGCATCCACGCTGTGGCCTGCATCGGAGCCTCGCTCCTTTTCAGGGCGTGGATGGGCCGCCCGCCCTGATCCCTCCATCCGTCCAGCAATACACACGTGGCTGCTTCTGCCTTTGGGCGATGAAGCGAGAGCTGGGATGTAAATGGCTTTTTCCTGGGCGCAGGCAGCCCACTGCACTGAAACTCGGGGTGTTTGTTCGACTGCCTGCCTTCCTTCCTCCCCGTCCCTTTCTCCCTTCCTCCCTTCCTTCCTTCCTCCCTCCCTTCCTTCCTTCCTTTCTCTCTCTCTCTCTCTTTCCTTTTTTTTTGATGGAGTCTCACTCTGTCACCCGGGCTGGAGTGCAGTGGTGCTGGGATTACAGGCATGTACCATCACACCCAGCTAATTTTGTATTTTAGTAGAGATGAGGTGTCTCCATGTTGGTCAGGATGACCTTGAACTCCTGACCTCAGGTGATTTGCCCGCCTCGGCCTCCCAAAGTGCTGAGATTACAGGTGTGAGCCACTGCGCCCAGCCTCTTCCGTCTGCTTTCTTTTCCTTCTTTCCTTCTTTCTTTCCTTCTCTTTCTTTCTTTTCTTTCCTTCCTTCCTTCCCTCCCTCCCTTCCTCCCTCCCTCCCTCTCTCCCTCCCTCCCTCCCTCTCTCCCTCCCTCTTTCCCTCCTTCCTTCCTTCCTTCCCTCCCTCCCTCCCTCCCTCTCTCCCTCCCTCTCTCCCTCCCCCTTCCCTCCTTCCCTCCTTCCCTCCTTTCCTTTCCTTTCCTTTTTCTTTCTTTCTTTCTTTTCTTTCTTTTTTTGTGATGGAGTCTCACTCTGTCGCCCAGGCTGGAGTGCAGTGGTGTGATCTCAGCTCACTGCAACCTCCGCCTCCCAAGTTCCAGCGATTCTCCTGCCTCAATTTCCCGAGTAGCTGGGATTACAGGCAAGCACCACCACACCCAGCTAGTTTTTGTATTTTTAGTAGAGACGGGGTTTCTCCATGTTGGTCAAGCTGGTCTCGAACTCCTGACCTCAGGTGATCCTCCCACCTCCGCCTCCCAAAGTGCTGGGATGACAGGCGTGAGCCATGGCGCCAGGTCCCTTCTGTCTGCTTTCTTTCCCATCCCAGTGCTCCCTCTTGAGCCGAGAGCCTTATCTTCCCTGGCGGGAGCCTATGAGGTGACAAATCGGCCTCTGGTTTCTCCGGCTCCAGAGGACCTTCCTAGTAAGCTTCCTGGGCACTGATCGGATGGTCATTCCCAACCCCTACCAAGTCAGCACTCGCATGATGGCACCCCCCAGCTCCTCATGGGGTCTTCAGGGACCTGTGTGGCCCGGCCCTGCCCCCGATCCTTCCAAGTGCCCCCACCTTGGCTCCATCCACCTCCCCCGTGCCCCTGGGTTTCCTGGACGCAACCGTTGCTGTCTCTTTTGTCTGGAACGCTCCTTCCTTCCTTCCTCTAGCCAACAAAGGCCTGTTGTGTGCCTATTTTAAGCCTCAGAACTGGTGCCAGGCCCTGGGAGCGCCACGTGAATGAGGCGTCTGTGTGCTGGTGTGGGGGCCGTGGAGATGGCAGCCCGGGTCAGAGGGGCCTGAGCCCAGGGTGGCACAGAGGTGGGGGCTGGGGCCTGCGTGTTCCGGGAACTGTGTAGCTGCAGGGGCGATAAGAAGTCGTCCAGCGGGCAGAGGGAGGCAGAGGAAGGTCCAGACGTGAGGCCAAGAGGAGCTTTGAGTAGAATACACGCCAGCCGGGGAGCGGATTGGTGGCGTGTGGCCCGTCCTGGTGGGTAGACAGAGGGGGCTGGGTTTCCCTATGCCAGTCACCACACATTTTCTCAGCCTGGTTCACTGTAGCCTCAAACTCCCGGCTGAAGCGATCCTCCCACCTCAGCCTCCCAGAGTGGCTGGGACTGCAGCTGCACACCACCACGCCCAGTTAATTAAAACTTTTATTTTGTAGGCTGGGCTCGGTGGCTCATGTCTGTAATCTCAGCACTTTGGGAGGCCGAGGCGGGCGGATCACGAGGTCGAGAGATCAAGACCATCCTAGCCAGCATAGTGAAACCCCATCTCTACTAAAATACAAAAGTTAGCTGGGCGTGGTGGTGGCGCCTGTAGTCTCAGCTACTCGGGAGGCTGAGGCAGGAGAATCACTTGAACCCGGGAGGTGGAGGTTGCAGTGATCACGCCACTGCACTCCAGCCTGGGCAACAGAGCAAGACTCTGTCTCAAAAAAAAAAAGCAAAAAAACACTTTTATTTTGTAAACATGGAGGTCTCCCTATATTGCCTAGGCTGATGGCGTGAGTAGGGTCATTCTCTTGGGTGGGGTCCCGGGCACTGCAGGGTGCTGAGCAGCGTCCCTGGCCTCCACCCACTCTATGGCAGGAGCACCCCTGGTCCTGAGAAAAACACAAACGTCCCAGACTTGGCCCAGTGTCCCAATTTCTCCGGCTCCAGCAGGACCTTCCTTCTGTGCGCGGGACCACCCCTGGGTGATCACTCCAGGGTTAGAGGATTCCACAGACCCCCCAAGAGACTCTGCGTCCCATGACCCTCTGCTGCGCTGAGGTCCCAGGAGGCTGCACACATTGAAATCCCACCCTGAGTGGGGAGGGAGAGAGGAGGCGAGTCCCAGGAGCTGAGGACCCGCTGGTTCACACTGTCTGCCCCACCAGGAGTTTATTCTGGTATTTGGTGTGATCAGGAAACAGACCTAATTTTTTCCAAATTATGTCTTGGCTTCCTGTTGGCCCTGCAGATGGGGGGACGGGATCATTTTCTGGGCACTGCAGGGTGCTGAGCAACGTCCCTGCCCCCCCTCCATGCCAGGAGCACCCCTGAGTCGTGACGGCCACAGATAAATGCAGACATTGTCCACAGTCCTCTGGGGTTCAGAACCACTGCTCTGTGTCAGGCTATGATAGAAGAGATCTTTTAAAACTGTTTTTTATTCCCCTAAAAACTATGGTTGAACTAGTTTAATGCTATTCCCTGCCAAAAAAAAAAAGCAACAAAAGAAAATCTCCCCAAAATGTAGGTTCCTCCAAAAATGGTGTCAGCCATTCCAAATAGCCTTCACATTTCTGACCCAAATCCCCCACGCTTACCCCAGCTTACGATCTCCAAAGTAACCCGGCCCGAGAGAGAGAAGGAAGAGAGTTTTATCCTCCAACAACCGAGATTTCGTAGGCACAGAGACATTGGCATTTCAAGGTCAGAGTCATTTATTTTACAGACGTTTATTAACGTTCATAACACAACATTAAGTGTCTGACATGGTGCCGGGTGGTGGGGTTACAAAATGAAGATGGGCCTTGACCTCTGAGAGCCTGCAAGAGGAGGCGGCGTTCGATTAGACTTGGGGGGGATGGGACGTGCGCGTTCATTCTTTAACCCTTGGCACATTTATCTGGGGCTGTGTCTGTCTCATGTCCAGTCATGCTCTAAATGAGAGCTTGTCCCTGGGGGCGATTCTGGCCTTCAGGGGACACTGGGTAAGGTCTGGGGACATTTGTGGCTGTCACGAGGGGAGGGGGGTGCTCCTGGCATGGAGTGGGTGGAGGCCAGGGACGCTGCTCAGCACCCTGCAGTGCCCAGCATGGCCGCACCCCAGAGAACGGTCCAGAGCCCGACATCCAAAGCGCCCAGGGGAGAAACACTGGTTTGCAGAAATTGCCACGTTTTTGGAATTTCTGTAGAGTTACTCCTTGGAGGACAGTAAAGTAAAAAAGATTACCTTTGGTGTATGTTAATTAGTTGACAGTCAACTTTTCTTTTTTTTTTTTTTTTTTAAAGGCCAACAGCCTTCCGAGCTGAGAGCCTCAGGGGCTGACACTGCTCGGGGCTGAAGGCCTTTTTTTTTTAAGACACGGTCTCGCTTTGTCACCCCGGCTGGAGTTCAGAGGCACGATCTCGGCTTACTGCAACCTGCGCCTCCTGGGTTCAAGCAGCACTTTCACCTCGACCTTCTGCATAGCTGGGACTACAGGCACAGATCACTATGCCCAGCTATTTTTTTTTTTTTAATTTTTGTAGAGAAGGGGTATTGCTATGTTGTCCAGATGATCTCAAACTCCTGGGCTCAAGCGATTCTCCCGCCTCAGCCTCCAGTAGCTGACACTAGGCATATGTCACCACATCCAGCTAATTTTTTTGTAGAGACGGAGTCACAGTGTGTTGCCCGGGTTGGTCTTGAACTCCTGAGCTCAAGTGACCCACCTGCTTTGGACTCCCAAAAGTGCTGGGATTACAGGTGTGAGCCACTGTGCCTGGCTAAAAGTCAATTTTCTTTTCTTCCTTTTTTTTTCTTTAATAGAGATGGGGCTTTCTCCATGTTGGTCAGGCTGGTCTCGAACTCTTGACCTCAGGTGAGCCACATAGCTCAGCCTTGCAAAGTGCTGGGATTACAGGTGTGAGCCACCACGCCCAGCCAAATATTTTCTTTTTAATGAGATAGGGGTTCACTGTGTCACCCAGGCTGGAGTGCAGTGGCACAGTCACGGCTCACTGCAGCCTTGAACTCCCAGGCTCAAGTGATCCTCCTGCCTCAGCCTCCCAAATAGCTGAGACTACAAGCATGTACCACCACACCTGGCTAATTTTTCTATCTTTTGTAGAGGTGGGGTCTTTAGATGTTGTCCAAGCTGGTCTTGAACTCCCAGGCTCAAGCGATTTGTCCACCTCTGCCCACTGAAGTTTTGAGATTACAGGGGTGGGTCGCCACACTGCGTTTCATTGTTCTGTTGACCTTTGCCCTGGCCTTTTTAAAAAGACTCCTGGCTGGATGAGGCGGCTCACGCCTGTAATCCCAGCACTTTGGGAGGCTGAGGTAGGTGGATCACCTGAGGTCAGGAGTTCGAGACCAGACTGGCCAACATGGTAAAACCCCATCTCTACTAAAAATACAAAAATTAGCCAGGCATGGTGGCTCGTGTCTGTAATCCCAGCTACTCGGGAGGCTGAGGCAGGAGGATTGTTTGAACCTGGGAGGCGGACGTTGCAGTGAGCTGAGATTGCGCCACTGCACTCCAGCCTGGGCAACAGAGCCAGACTCTGTCTCAAAAAAAACACACACACACACACACACAAAACCAACTTCCTAACTTGACGGACAAAAAGCCAGGATGAAACAAAGAACAGAGGTGAATCCAGCCAAGTTCAAATGCAAATGTCTTGGCAGAGTCTGCTGGGCACAGAGACAGCGGTGGCTTGAGAGTGTCAGAAAGTAAGGCCTGGACGTCACCAGCCTTGCCAATGCCTAGTTGTAGGAGGGGACTGGGGCCGCGGTCGTGAATGACCACAGACCTGGTGGCTAAAATAACAGAAATGTATTGTCTCGTGGTTCTGGAGACCGGAAGTCTGGAATCAAGGTATGGGCAGGGCTGCACTCCCTCCAGAGGCTTCCTGCCCCTCCCACCCTCCGGAGGCTCCAGGAGTCCTTGGCTTGTGGTCTCATTGATCCAATTTCTGCCTCTGTCATCACAAAAGGCCTTTTCCCTGGGCATCCGTGGAAATTTCCTCCTCTTATTTAGTTATTTTTTTGAGATGGATTCTTGCTCTGCTGCCCAGGCTGGAGTGCAGTGGCGTGATCTCGGCTCACTGCAACCTCCACCTCCCGGGTTCAAGCAATTTTCCTGCCTCAGTCTCCCGAGTAGCTGGGATTACAGGTGCGCGCCACCAAACCTGGCTAATTTTTTGTATTTTTAGTAGAGACGGGATTTCACTGTGTTAGCCAGGATAGTCTCGGTCTCCTGACCCGGTGATCTGCCCGCTTTGGCCTCCCAAAATGCTGGGATTGCAGGCGTGAGCCACTATGCCCAGCTAATTTTTGTATTTTTAGTAGAGACAGCCTCTCTGTATTTGCACAGATAGCTGCACCTGGCCTATCCCAGCCCTTTGGGAGGCTCAGGTGGGCGGATCACTTGAGGTCAGTAGAGATGGGGTTTCACCATGTTGGCCAGGATGGTCTTGATCTCTTGACCTCGTGATCCACCCACCTTGGCCTCCCAAAGTGCCGGGATTACAGGCATGAGCCACTGTGCTTGGCCTGTCTATGTTTTTTGAGACAGAGTTTCGCTCTTGTTGCCCAGGCTGGAGTGCAACGTTGTGTTCTCGGCTCACTGCAACCTTTGCCTCCCGGGTTCAAGCGATTCTCCTGCCTCATACTCCCAAGTAGCTGGGATTACAGGCATATATCACCATGCCTGGCTAATTTTTGTATTTTTAGTAGAGATGGGGTTTCACCATGTTGGCCAGGCTAGTCTCAAACTCCTGACCTCGAGTGATCCTCCCACCTCGGCCTCACAAAGTGCTGGGATTACAGACGTGAGCCACTACGCCTGGCTTTTTTCCTTTTATTTATTTATTTTTTAATTTTTATTTTTTTGAGACAGTTTTGCTCTGTTGCCCAGGCCGGAGTATAGTAGTGCAGTCTTGGCTCACTTCAACTTCTGCCCCTCAGGCTCAAGCGATCCTCCCGCCTCAGCCTCCTGAGTAGCCGGGACTATAAGCATGTAACACCACGCCTGGCTAATTTTTCCATTTTTAGTAGAGGTGGGGTCTCGCCATGCCGCCCAGGGTGGTCTCCAGCTCCGGGGCACAAGCAGTCCTCGGGGCTCATCCTCCTCAAGTGCTGAGATTACAGGCACGAGCCCCTGAGCCCGGCCTAAACCATTTCTAATAAGATTTTATGATTCTGTGATTGCATCAAAGTACAAAGATACATTAGGGTTTTTAAATAGACTTTATTTTTTTAGAGCTATTTTAGGTTTACAGCAAAATTGAGCGGTAAGAACAGAAAGTTCTTATACACCCCCCGCAGCCCACACGCGCAGCCTCCCCCACTGCCAGCACCCCGCACCTGAGTGGTGCGTTTGTTATAATCACAGTAGATGAACCCACATTGACACATCACTGTCACCCAGAGTCCCCAGTCTCTGTTGGAGTTCCCTCTTAGTGTGGAAGACTCTGAGCGTTTGGAGAAGTGTGTAATGGTACATATTCCTCATTGGAATATCCTAGATTAGTTTCACTGTCCGGGCCAGGCATGGTGGCTCACACCTGTAACCCCAGCACTTTTTTCTTTTTTGAGACGGAGTCTTGCTCTGTCGCCAGGCTGGAGTGCGGTGGCATGATCTTGGCTCACTGCAGACTCCGCCTCCCAGGTTCAAGCGATTCTCTTGCCGAGTAGCTGGGATTACAGGTGTGCGCCACCACGCCAGGCTAATTTTTGTTTTGTTAGTAGAGACGGGGTTTCACCTTGTTGGCCAGGATGGTCTCAGTCTCTTGACCTTGTGATCCACCCACCTTGGCCTCCCAAAGTGCTGGGATTACAGGCATGAGCCACCGTGCCCGGCCTATCCCAGCACTTTGGGAGTCTCAGGTGGGCGGATCACTTGAGGTCAGGGAGTTCGAGACCAGCCTGGCCAACACGGTGAAACCCCATCTCTACTAACAATACAAAGCTTAGCTGGGCATGGTGGTGCGTGCCTGTAACCCCAGACATTCGGGGGGCTGAGGTGGGAGGGTTGCTTGAGTCTGGGAGGTGGAGGCTGCAGTGAGCTGAGATTGTGCCATTGCACTCTAGCCTGGGTGACAGAGCAAGACCTTGTCTCAAAAAAAAAAAAAAAAAGAGAGAGAACTGAACCAACAGGTTGAAATGGAAAAAGTCACGTGGATTTAGAATTAGAGAATCTTAGAAAGACAGCTCAGGAAGGGCCCTGGAGCACGTCCAGTTCAGGAGTCCGCAGCCACCGCTCTAGCGTCATCTCTGTCCCACAGCCTGGTTTTGTATGTGGTCCGTGGGCTAAGAATGATTACCCCATTTTTATTTTATTTTACTTTTTTGAGGCAGAATCCCACTCTGTTGCCCAGGCTGGAGTGCAGTGGTGCGATCTGGGCTCACTGTAAACTCTGCCTCCTGCTTCAAGCGATTCTTCTGCCTCAGCCTCCCAAGTAGCTGGAATTACAAGCACCCTGCCCCACACCTGGCTAATTTTTGTATTTTTAGTAGAGAAAGCGTTTCGCCATGTTGGCCAGGCTGGTCTTGATCTCCTGACCTTAAGCGATCCTCCCGCCTTGGCCTCCCAGAGTGCTGGGATTATAGACGTGAGCCACGGTGCCCGGCCTCCATTTTTAAATGGTTTGGGAAAAAAAAGTCAAAGCAAGTCCCCCATCCCCCCCACCAAAAGAAGCAAAACACAGAAGTCAAAAGAAAAGGTGATGATACATGACAGTTACATGTCATTCAGATTTTGGTGTCCAGAAAGAGTGTTTTATTGGCACACAGCTCCGTGCCTCCTGCTACCGTGGGGTAGTGAAGTAGTCGCCGTAGAGAGTGGCTTCACACTGCAAGGCTGAAAACACTGGGTCTCTGGCCTCTTACAGAAAAAGCGCGTTGGCCCCTGAGTCCATCTCTCGTGCTTTACAGATGGAAAAACTGGGGTCTGGCAGTTTCATGAGTTAGTGGTCCTGCTGGGACTTGATCTTGGAATTTTGCATTTTAGCATTTGCCATGTCGTGTGAGCCTCTGTGTTGGCAGAATCCTAACAGTTAACTTCAGAGAACTTGCACCAAATATGATCCTTTTTTTTTTTTTTGAGACAGAGTCTTGCTCTGTCACCCAGGCTGGAGTGCAGTGGTGCGATTTCGGCTCACTGCAACCTCCGCCTCCCAAGTTCAAGCGATTCTCCTGCCTCAGCCTCCTGAGTAGCTAGGATTACAGGTGCCCGCCACCACGCTCGGCTAATTTTTGTGTTTTTAGTAGAGACGAGGTTTCACCATCTTGGCTAGGCCGGTCTCGAACTCCTGACCTCAGGTGATCCACCCACCTCGGCCTTCCAAAGTGCTGGCATTACAGGCGTGGGCCACCGTGTCCGGCCCAAATATGGTCTTGTTAGGAGCTTTTGTTCCTGTGGCGTCCATGATGAGGAGGGCTTAATGATCTGGAAACAAATATGTAGAATTCTTTTTCCCCATAGCGTGGTGCCATGTGTAGTGTGATTGCCATTTTTTCTTTCCTTCTTTTTTGCATTAGTTTTATTTTTGTTTTTGCTTTCTCATTTATTTATTTAATGGATTTATTAGGTGGTACAAATGTAACTGTGGTCTTTGCCATTAAAAGTTATAAATATATATATATATAATTTTTTTTCTTTTTGAGACAAAGTTTCGCTCTTGTTGCCCAGGCTGGAGTGCAATGGCGCCATCTCGGCTCACTGAAACCTTCGCCTCCCAGGTTCAAGCGATTCTCCTGCCTCAGCCTCCCGAGTAGCTGGGATTACAGGCCTCAGCCAGCACGCCGGGCTAATGTTTGTATTTTTAGTAGAGACGGAGTTTCACCATGTTGGTCAGGCTGGTCTTGAACTCATGACATCAGGTGATCCGCCCGCCTCGGCCTCCCACAGTGCTGGGATTACAGGCAGGAGCCGCCGCACCGGCCTCTGATCTACGTTTGTCAGGTGTTTCTCTCCTACTCAGACCGGGGTGATGGGTTTTGGGAAAGAACACGTAGGGGTGAGGTGCCCTGTTGGTCTCTCCCATCAGGGGTCCTCGAGACCCTCATGACTTCCTACTGGTGATGTTAACCTGGTTCTCCCAGCCCAGGTGGCCTTAGCCCACCCGCCAGCTACTCTGAGGCCATTCTTGCTGTGGGACCTCCCCACCTCCCCGGAACACTGATACTGAGACTCTCCATCCTTTGACCCACAAACTTTGCTTTCAATTTTCGCATCATGATTTAAACTTCTTGGCCAGTCTGGTGGCTGACTCCTGTAACCCTGGCACTTTGGGAGGCCAAGAAGGGAGGATTGCTTGAGCCCAGGAGCTTGAGACCAGCCTGGGCAACATAGTAAGACCCCATCTCTACAAAAAAGACAAAAAAAATTAGCTGGGTCTAGTGGTGCATGCCTGTAATCCCAGCTAGTCAGGAGGCTCAGGCAGGAGGATCGCTTGAGCCCAGGAAGTTGAGGCTGCAGTGAGCAAAGATCATGCCCCTGCACTGCAGCGTGGGTGATAGAGCCAGACCTTGTCTCAACCAAAATTAAAAAGAAAAAGAAAAAAAGGGCCACGCATGGTGGCTTATGCCTATAATCCCAGCACTTTGGGAGGTTGAGGTAGGTAGAGCACGAGGTCAAGAGATGGAGACCATCCTGGCCAACATAGTGAAACCCCGTCTCTACTAAAATACAAAACTTACCCGGGTGTGGTGGCGTGCGCCTGTGGTCCCAGCTACTCGGGAGGCTGAGGCAGGAGAATCGCTTGAACCCGGGAGGTGAAGGTTACAGTGAGCCGAGATCTGCACTCCAGCCTGGCGCCTGGCTAAAGAGCGAGAATCTGTCTCAAAAAAAAAAAAAAAAAAAAGTAAACTTTCTTCTGACCCCACTGCACAAGGCTCCGCTCCTTGGGATTGGTTCAGGGGTTGGAAACCCGTCGTCTTCCCCATCTTGGCTGCAAACACTGAAGAGCGTCTGGGAGAGATGTTTCCCTTGTGATTAGAGACATATGCGTCCTGCCGGTCCCCAGGGCGTTGAGGGGCTGGCTGGGATCCCGGCGTTGGAGACTGAAGAAAGCAGACGCCTGGCCGGGGTGTTAAACACAGCTTTGCCCGAGATAAAACGTTTTTAAAAAGGAGGGAGGATGCTGGGTGTGGTGGCTCATGCCTGTAATCCCAGCACTTTAGGAGGCCGAGGCGAGTGGATCACTTGAGGCCAGGCCAACATGGTGAAACCCCATCTCTACTAAAAATACAACAATTAGCCAGACTAATTTATTACAGGTGGTGGCAGGCACCTGTAATCCCAGCTACTCGGCAGCCTAGGGCACGAGAATCACTTCAACCCGGGAGGCAGAGGTTGCAGTGAGCCGAGATTGCGCTCCTGCACTCCAGCTGGGGTGACAGGGTGAGACTCTGTCTCAAAAAAAAAAGAGGAGTGGGGAGACTTGGATCCGAGGGCATGGCTGAGACAGAGACCACACACAGCTGGGAAACTGCCTGTCCATGGGCACTTTCCAACCTCTGCCCTTTGGGATCGAGGTGACACCCCTGGGTCCATGCTCTTGTGCTGATGGAGCGTCTGGTAAAAGCAGAGTATTGCTGGAAAGCAGGATGGGGGGAGCTGGGGAACCGAGGTGGGGGTGGGGCACCCCTGGAAAGTGAAAGTGGGCCGGGATGGGAGCACTCTGGGAGACAGGTCAGGCCCTCCTCTCTTGGGGACAGTGAATAGTGCCCTTTGTTTTGCCAAGCCCTGTCTCTTCGTGGCCTCTTTTCACTGGGCAAACAAGGGCAGGGTGTGGTGGGTGTTCAAGGCGGTCCCCTGCCCGCCAGGCCCTCGTCTCGGGAGGAGGAGGAGACCCGGTGGGCATGGACGTTACTGGGGGTTGGACACTTGGCGCAGGCTGGACGGGGCCTTGCACCTTCCCATCCTGCCCCTCTCTGCTGCTTCCCCTCTCGCCCACTTTGTTCTGTTTTCCTTCTCTGTTTTTTCTTTGAGGCAGGGTCTCCCTCTGTCACCCAGGCTGGAGTGCAGTGATGCCATCACAGCTCACTGCAGCCTCCACCTCCTGGGTTCCAGCCATCCTCCCACCTCGGCCTCCCAAGTAGCTGGGACCACAGGTGCACGTCACCACGCCCGGCTGACTTTTAGAGATGGGGGTCTTGCTGTGCTGCTCACACTGGTCTCCAATTCCTGGCCTCAAGCCATCCTCTAGCCTTGGCCTCCCAAAGTGCTGGGATTACAGGTGTGTCCCACTGCACCCGGCCTTCTCTTCATTTTTCATTGTGGTAACTTACATGTAACCTAAAATGTCCCAGTTTAACCATTTTTGGGGCACGTTTAACCAACCACTATCCTTTCCAGAATTTTCTCATCTTCCCAAACTGAAACTCTGTCACTATGAAACACTCACTCCCCAGCCCCCTCCCCAGCTCCTGGCACCCCCATCCTACTTTTTTTTTTTTTGAGACAGAGTCTCGCTCTGTCAACCAGGCTGGAGTACAGTGGCACAATCTTGGCTCACTGCAACCTCTGCCTCCTGGGTTCAAGTGATTCTCCTGCCTCAGCCTCCCGAGTAACTGGGATTACAGGCGTGCGCCACCACACCCGGCTAATTTTTGTATTTTTAGTAGAGACGGGGTTTCACCATGTTGGCCAGGCTGGTCTCAAACTCCTGACCTCAGGTGATCCGCCCACCCCGGCCTCCCAAAGTGCTGGGATTACAGGCCTGAGCCACCGCGCCCGGCCTGGATTGCATTGTCTCTGGGTGGCTTTTCATCAGGGTTAGTGGGATGACAGGAGAGAGTGTCAGTAGAGAGGCGGGAAGGAGGGGATTTCAGGAGACCAGGTGAGAGGCGACACATCCTGAGAGGGGTCGTGGTGAGGCGTGAGGATTTTCACAGGAGTTTCTATCACTTGAAGGTTCACTGACTGGAGGAGGCAGGCAGGAAGAGACGGGGAGCAACGGGGAGGGAAGGAGGATGCTGAGCCTCAGTCTTGTCCTCTGTGAAATGAGTGTGATGAAGCTGACCTCATGAATCCCTGTGAAAAATCAGACGATTGAGTTGGGATCAGGCAGCACTGGACAGCCAGTGGCCGTCGTAGACGGAAGAGGAGCCCAAAATGAAATTCCCCCTTGTGTTCTTCAAAAGCCTTTCAGTGGTCGCTGGGCGCAGTGGCTCATGCCCGTGATCCCAGCACTTTGGGAGACTGAGGAGGGCAGATCACTTGAGGTCAGGAGTTCGAGACCAGCTTGGCTAACATGGTGAAACCCCGTCTTTAGGAAAAAAATACAAAAAATTAGCCGAGCGTGGTGGTAGGTGCCTGTAATTCCAGCTACTCGAGAGGCTGCAGCAGGAGAATCTCTTGAACCTGGGAGGAAGAGGTTGCAGTGAGCTGAGGTCGCACCACCGCATTCCAGCGTGGCTGACAGAGCGAGACTCTGTATATATATATATTTTAAAAAGTCTTTCAATGGGCTTGTTTGTTCTAAGAGGTTCTATGATCTATTATTTTTTTCTATCATCTATTTGTGTGGGTTGCTTCTATGCCAAGCTGAGTGTTTTTTTTTAAGTTTTATAGAGATATAATTCACACGCCACATAGTGCATCATTTAGGCGCACAATTCAGTGGTTTTTAATGTATTTACAGAGTTGTGTAACCTTCGCTGCCATCAGATTTAGAACAGACGGGGCACAGTAGCTCACGCCTGTAATCCCAGCACTTTGGGAGGTTGAGGTGGGTGGATCGCTTGAGCCCAGGAGATCGAGACCAGCCCAGGCAACATAGTGAGACTCCATCTCCACAAAAAATAAACAACAAGCCAGGCATGGTGGTATGTACCTGTAGTCCCGACTACTTGGGAGGCTGAGGCAGGAGGATCGACTGAGTCCCGGGAGGTTGAGGCTGCAGTGAGTGGTGACTGCACCACTGCACTCCAGCATGGGCAACAGAATGAGACCTTGTCTAAAAAGGAAAAAGAAATATTAGAACATTCCATCACCCCAAAGAAGCAGCCCCATCCTCATTAGCCATAATCCCCTACCCCTTCCCCCAGCCCCTGTCACCCACACATTCCCTCCTGTCTCTGTGGATTGGTCTGTTCTGGACATCTCTTAGAAATGGGATCATACAGCTGGGCGTGGTGACTCATGCCTGTGATCCCAGCACTTTGGGAGGCTGAGGCGGGTGGATCACAAGGTCAGGAGTTCAAGACCAGCCTGGCCAAGATGGTGAAACCCCGTCTCTACTAAAAATACAAAAATTAGCCGGGCGTGGTGGTGGGTGCCTGTAATCCCAGTTAGTCAGGAGGCTGAGGCAAGAGAATTGCTTGAACCCAGGAGGCTGAGGTTGCGGTGAGCCGAGATCACACCACTGCACTCCAGCCCGGGAGACACAGCGAGACTCCGTCTCAAAAAAAAAAAATTCACCCACACTGTGAGGCCTTCTGTGTCTGGCTTCTCTCACTGAACTTGATGTCCTCAAGGTTCATCCACATTCTTATTTTATTTTTTTGTAGTGACAGGGTCCTGCTCTGCCATGCAGGCTGGAGTGCAGCGATGTGATCAGAGCTCACTGCAGCCTTGAACTCCTGGCCGAAGTGCTGAGGTTGCAGGTGTGAGCCGACACACCCGGCCCTTGCTCCTGTTTCAAGGCTGGCTGAGATTCCAGAGCATGACGGGCCGTACTTTGTGGGTTCACTTACCTCTTGAATTGCTCCCATTTTTCGGCTGTTTCAAATGGTGCTGCTGTGAACATCGGTGGACGGGACGGGACGTGTAGGTTTTTTTTTTGAGATGGAGTCTTGCTCTGTGGTCCAGGCTGGAGTGCAGTGGCACAATCTCAGCTCACTACAGACTCCACCTCCTGGGGTTCAAGTGATTCTCCTGCCTCAGTGCCCCGAGTAGCTGGGATTTCAGGCACACGCCACCACACCTGGCTAATTTTTCTATTTTTAGAAGAGATAGGGTTTCACCATGTTGGCCAGAATGGTCTCAATCTACTGACCTCGTGATCCACCCACCTCGGCCTCCCAAAGTGCTGGGGTTACAGGCATGAGCCACCGCGCCCAGCCAGACACATAGGTTTCCTTTGTCTTGGGTACACACCCCCAGGAGTGGGCATTTCAAGGCCCAGCATCTTTTTTTTTTTTTGAGTTGGAGTCTTTGCTCTCGCTCCAGGCTGGAGTGCAATGACGCAATCTCGGCTCACTGCAGCCTTCACCTCCAGGGTTCAAGCGATTCTCCTTCCTCAGCCTCCCGAGTAGGGATTACAGGCGTCTGCCACCACGCCTGACTAATTTTTTTTTTGTATTTTTAGTAAAGACAGGGTTTTGCCACGTTGGTCAGGCTGGTCTCAAACTGCTGACCTCAGGTGATCCTCCCGCCTCAGTCTCTCAAAGTGCTGGGATGACAGGCGTGAGCCCCCGCACCCTGCCCCATCATTTATTTATTTACTTTACTATTATTTTTTAGATGGATCTTGCTCTGTCACCCAGGCTGGAGTGCAGTGGCACGATCTCGGCTCACTGCAACCGCCACCTCCCAGGTTCAACCGATTCTCCTGCCTCAGCCTCCCAAGTAGCTGAGATTACAGGCGTGCGCCACCACGCCCAGCTAATTTTTGTGTTTTTAGTAGAGACGACGTTTCACCATGTTGGCCAGGATGGTCTCGAACTCCTGACCTTGTGATACGCCTGCCTCAGCCTCCCAAAGTGCTGGGATGAGAGGTGTGAGCCACCGCGCCCGGCCCCATCATCTGTTTTTAAGTCCATAGACTTGCTGGTCGCGCTTTTGTGCCTGGTGGGATTTTTGTGACGCCGCTTCTGCAGCTCAGCCCCTTGGGACCGAGGGAGGGTTTTAGCTCTTCTGTCCACTAGCTTCCCAGCCAGCCCGGGCAGGAGCTCTTGTTTCTACTCGGACGCCTCCCAGCAGCAAGCCCGTCCCTGCCCAAGCTGGCCTGTCCCCGTGCAAGAGCTGGTCAGCCCCAGGAGGTTTTTTTCACAGTTCAGTTCATTTCCCTCCCTCCCTCCTCCTCCTCCTCCTCCAGTGTCTCTCTCTTCTCTCTCTTGTTTTTCTCATCATCTGGAATGCCCTCAGTACCAGTTTTCACAATCTCCTCCTGCTCCGGCTCCCCCATTTCTTTTCCCTGTCTGATGTCACCTTGTGCTTCAGTGACACCTTGAAATTGCCAGGCTCCCATGCGCCTCCCCTCTGCCTGTCCTTGTGGGAGCTCGCACCTTCTTTGGCCTGAGTGTCGCTTTTGTTTGTTTGCTTTATCTGTAGAAGAGGTTTCTACCTCCAGAGCAGGTAAGAAGACCACAGAAAATGCGTGGAGGTATCTAGCAGGTACTCTGGGGAAAATGGTCTTTTTTTTTAAAGGATAGCGATGGGGGTCTTGACCGGGTGCATGACTCACGCGTGTAATCCCAGCACTTTGGGAGGCCAAGGCGGGTGGATCACCTGAGGTCAGGAGTTCGAGACCAGCCTGACTAACATGGAGAAATCCCATCTCTACTAAAACTACAAAATTAGCTGGGCATGGTGGCGCATAACTGTAATTCCAGCTACTCGGTAGGCTGAGGCAGGAGAATCGCTTGAACCCAGAGGTGGAGGTTGCTGTGAGCCAAGATCACACCCCTGCACTCCAGCCTGGGCGACAGAGCAAGACCCCATCTCAAACAAAAACAGAAACGAACAAAAACTATCAGTTTCACTTGAAAACGTGCTCCGCGGCAGTCGTCAGGGAAATGCCGATCGAAGCCATTGTGCGATACCACTGCACACCCACTAGGACGGCCAGAATTTAAAAACAATCACAAGGGCTCATGGGGATGTGGAGACACTGGAACCCTCAGGCGTCCCTGCTGGGAATCTAACGTGGTACAGCTGCTGAGGAAACAGCCTGGCAGTTCCTGAAATGGCTACATGCAGCGTTTCCGCACGACCCTCCGTGTCCCCTCCTCCGTAAACACCTAAGGAAAATGAAAGTGTACGTCCACACAAACACTGCAGGAAAGGTCTTGCCTGGTGCAGTAGCTCATGCTAGTGATCCCAGCACTTTGGGAGGCCGAGGCGGGAGGATGGCTTGAGTCCAAGAGCTGGAGGCCGGCCGGGCGAGGTGGTTCACGTCTGTAATCCCAGCACTTTGGGAGGCCAAGGCAGGCAGATCATGAAGTTAGGAGATCCAGACCATCCTGGCTAACGGAGTGAAACTCTCCGTCTCTACTAAAAATACAAAATGTTAGCCAGGTATGGTGGCATGCACCTGTAGTCCCAGCTACTTGGGAGGCTGAGGCAGGAGAATTGCTTGAACGTGGGAGATGGAGGTTGCAATGAGCTGAGATCGTGCCACTGCACTCCAGCGTGGGCGACAAAGCAGACTCCATCACACACACACACACAAAAACACAAAACCCCTCAAAAAACATGATCTTACTGTGTTGCCCAGGCTGGTCTCAAACTCCTGGGCTTAAACCAAAGGTGCTGGGATTATAGGCATGAACTGCTGCGCCTGGCTGACAGTCTTTTTTTTTTGGAGTAGGAGGGAAAGAGTACATGCTTATTCTTTTTTTCACATAGAATGTGCGTGTGTGTGTGTGTGTGTGTGTGTGTGTGTGTTTTAAGACGGAGTCTCACTCTGTCACCCAGGCAGGAGTGCAGTGGCACGATCTCGGCTCACTGCAGCCTCCTCCTCCTGGGTTCAAGTGATTCTCCTGTCTCAGCCTCCCAAGTATCTGGGATTATTACAGGCACCCACCACCATGCCCGGCTAATTTTTCTATTTTTAGTAGAGACAGGATTTCACCATGTTGGCCAGGCTGGTCTTGAACTCCTGAGCTCAGGTGATCTGCCTCCCTTGGCTTCCCAAAGCCCTGGGATTACAGGAATGAGCCTCCATGCTTGGCTGACAGTCTCGAATAGACTGTGTGAAGATGGTCCTGGTTTTCTCCCTGTGAGCACCTCATCTTTCTCTGCCATGGGTCAAGCCCAGTAGAGCTGTGGACACTGGCTCGTTCTGTTTGAGATTCTGGCCCTGGGGTTTGAGTTCCTCCACATCTGGGACTGCTGAGCTCCGCTGTGGGTCAAGCCCAGTAGAGCTGTGGACACTGGTTCTAAGAGATTCTGGCTCTGGGGTTTGAGTTCCTCCACATCTGGGACTGCTGAGCAGGTCATGTCTTTGATTTAGGTCTTGGCAGCCCCAGGTAATTTAGGAAGGTGCTATCTTGATACAATGAATAAGGTGAAGATGCAGGTGGGAGCTCAGTGGGTTGACCATTCTGCCCTGCTTTGAGGAAGTGGGACCTGGAGGAGTAAGATATGTAAGAAGTGGAAGAGGGTGCGTCGTGGAAGGTTCTGGAATCTTCTGGAACCTTGTAGAAACTCCCAGAACCTTCTAGAGTTTTCTGGAATGTAAGGAGCATTGTGGCATGGTGAGGCATTGGATTTGGAATACCTACTTAGCCACCGTGTGACTTTCTTTCTGTGTGAACTTAGAGCAAAACATGGAACCTCTCTGTTTCTGTTTCTTTGTGTGTCAGACGGGATAGGAATCACTCCCTAGGGTCATTGAATAGGTTGGGATGGACTACAAGGCTGTGACCTGGGTGAGTGGTGGTCCTGGTTATCACTGTTATTGCTGGAATCACTGCTGATATTATATATTAATATTAGTATTGGCTGAGTGTCGTGGCTCACACCTGTAATCCCACAACTTTAGGAGGCTGAATTGGGAGGATTGCTTGAGCCCAGGGGTTCAAGACCAGCCTGGGCAACATAGTCTATCTCTACAAAAATTATGAAAAGCCAGATGTGGTGGTGCACACCTGTGGTCCGAGCTGATTGGGAGGCTGAGACAGGAGGATGGCTTGGAAGCTTAGGAGGTTGAGGCTGTAGTGAGCTATGACTGCACTCCAGCCTGGGCAACAAAGCAAGATCCTGTCTCAGAAAAATTAGCTTTATTCTGTATGTTATTTACGTTGTTATTTTTCCCCACGGGCCCGACGGGCGTGGGGCAAATCAAGGAGACGATGAAGTCTGTTCTTGGGGGGATGGGATCGGAGCCATAGCTCAGCCAGGCTGGCTTAGGAATCAGGCTTGTCTGGAAGTAGGAGAGACCGTTGTGGGAAGCTGTTGGCTTCCGGTTACTGAAAGCTACGTGACAGAGGATGAGTGGGCTGGGGCATGGGTCAGGGAAGGGATTCTGTTTCCATGGGGTGTGGACTTGACACTGAAGGCTGCTACTGGCTCTGAGCGCTGGGACCCCTTGAGAGAAGCAGTTACCAGTCTGGGGCTTGGCAGGATCAGGGTTGGAGGTGATGGTCATGGGAACGCTGCCCAGGACCTCCCCAGACTGGACACCTCATCTGATTCTTCTCCCTGTGTTGTGGGTGGGGAAACTGAACCCGTATGCATTTTATTACCCTATCCCAGGATTTGGTTCCCCCACCCGTAACAGACAACTGAGTCCAAAGAGCTAAGTGTGAACTGTGTACAGTGGGTGTGACCCACCTGGCCACTGCGTAGCAGCCATGTTTTCCCTGGAAGTTTGCATTCCATGGTCTTTCTTCTATTACTTTTTTGACTCTGTGCCGAAGCCCAGCAGCCTCTGAATCCAAAGCCTTATTATGCAAAAAAATTCCTGCTATGTTTCAGAAAATTCTGGAAGTTTCCAGAAGCTTCTGGAAAATTCCAGAGCATTCTAGAAATCCCCTTTCACTTACATATCTTGTTCCCTAGGTTTTATTTCCTCAGTGTAGGGTGTGGCCTGAGATGGAAGTGGCCACATCACACTCCCGTGTGTCTTGCTGTGACAGTGTTGGTGTGGGCCATCGCCCACCCCCCCTTCCACTCAGGGCCACAGTGGAAGGTCTGGATGCCTGGCGTGCTGTTTTCCTAAGCCTGCTGACCCCTAACTAACATCCACACAGAGGCCACTGGTGCTCAGCACAGGTGGCAGAGTTAGAAAGGTTGGAACTGGTGGCTGGACGTGGTGGCTCACGTCTGTAATCCCAGCATATTGGGAGGCTGAGGTGGGTGGATCATTTGAGGTCAGGAGTTTGAGACCAGTCTGGCCAACACGGTGAAACCCCATCTTTACTAAAAATACAAAAATTAGCTGGGTTTGGTGGCACACCACTGTAATCCCAGTTACTCGGGAGGCTGAGGCAGGAGAATCACTTGAACTCGGAGGATGAAGGTTGCAGTGAGCTAAGGCTGCACCACTGCACTCCAGCCTGGGTGACAAAGCGAGACTGTCTCCAAAAAAAAAGAAGAAAGGTTGGGACTGCCTCTGTCCTTTGAGTCAGAGGGACGGTCACAGTCATGTTTGTGGGACTAGATGCATGTGGCTATAGTCAGTCCTGCATATGATGGTGGCGGTTGTCACTCTGTCACTGTAGACCTTGGGGCCAGAACGTTCTCTGGGGTGGGGCCGTCCTGGGCCCTGTGGGGTGCTGAGCAGCGTCCCCGGCCTCCATACACTCTATGCCAGGGACACCCCCAGTCGTGACAACCAAAGATGTCCCCAGACTTTGCCCAGTGCCCCATGGGGGGCAGAATCACCCCCAGGTGAGACCCCTGGGGTTAGGGGATTCCATGGACCCCCAAGAAACTCTGCGTGTCATGATTCTCTGCCCTCCTGAGGTCCCAGGAGGCTGCACATTTTGTAATCCAAGTCCTGAGTGAGGAGGGAGAGAGGAGGAGAATCCCAGGAGCTCGGGGTCCCCCTGGTTTCTGCTGTCCACCCCATTGGGAGTTTTTTCTGGGGTCTGGTGTGAGCAGGGAGCAAACTCAGTATTTTTCCAAATCATGTAGGCAGGGTGTCTCCCCCTTGGCATTCAGGGCTGGATCGTTCTCTGGGGTGCGGTTGTCCTGGGCACCGCAGGGTGTTGAGATGCAGCCCTGGCCTCCAGAAGCGTCCCCAAGTCATAACAGGCAGAAGTGACCCCAGATACCACCTAGCAACCCCTGGGGGCCAGAAGGACCCCTGGCTGAGAACCACGGTTGTATAGAAAGGAATCTGAGCCAAAGAAATAGAAGGAATTTTCCGTCGATAGATTAGATTCAGCCTCCATGCTCCAACACGGAGCTCAGCACTGCCTGGAAGGCCCTATCTCCAGAGGATGTTCCCAGATCCTGCTCCCTGGAAGGAATCTTGCGAGCGCAGATATGCAAGTGTAATTAAGCAGCCGTCTTTCCTCTGCGGTGGTGACACAGATTTGGGTCTGTAATAAAGATACGGAGTCCCTTCAGAGCCGACAGCCGGATCACGGCCAGAAGAACGCCTTGCGTTGAGATTCTTTGGGAATTGGGAGTCCTGCCTGGGTGGAAATCAGCCCTGGACAGAGAGGGAGAATGCAGATGAGAGCAAGTGGCTCATGTATTCCCGGCAACCCGAGAAGCTGTCTGAGTAACTTCCCTCTGACCGGCGTCTCTTTGAGTCTTGCAGCTGCCCAAGCGAAAATTACACCCAACTCCTCCAACCGGGTCTAGGAAGTGGTGCAGGCTCCTGAACCCCCATCTGCAGAATATCTAACTAGCTGCTCCTGAAAGTCACCAAAGAGGCTGGGCGCGATGCCTCACGCCTGTAATCCCAGGACTTTGGGAGGCCGAGGTGGGAGGATCGCTTGAGTCTAGGAGTTTGAGACCAGCTTAGGCAACGTGGTAAAACCCCGTATCTACAAACAAACAAAGCAAAAAAACAAAAATTAGCCAAGCATGATGGCACACGCCTGTGGTCCCAGCTCCTTGGGAGGCTGAGGTGGGAGCATCGCTTGAGCTGGGTGGCAGAGGCTGCAATGAGCTGAGATTGTGCCGCTGTGCTGTAGCCTGGGCGGTAGAGATATATCTCTGATGATTTCATGGACTCTTCTAGATGGAAATCAGTGTCTATCTGGCGCCTTGGGGGGCGTGTATGTCCACGAGGGGGGTGTCTGAGCGTGCCAGGATGTGGCTGCCTGCAGGAAGGTCTCTGCGGGGTGAAGTTTGGGTATTTGAGGGGTGCTGTGGCAAAAGACCTCAACCTGCATGGCTCAGAACCACAGAAAGTGATTCTCTGGCAATGCTGGAAGCCAGAAGTCTGAGATGAAGGTGTGGGCAGGGCTGTTCCCAGTCCAGAGGCTCCCAGGGAGGGTGCTTCCTGCCGCTTCCAGCGTCTGGCAGTGGCCGGCGATTCTTGACGCTCCGCGGCTTGTGACCTTGCTCCAGTCTCTGCCCCGTCCTCACGCGGCCCCCTTCCCTGTGTGTGTCTGTGTCCAAATTTTCCTCGTCTTATAAGGACATCGGTTATTGGATTTAGGGCCTCTCCTAATCCAGTGCGACCTGGTCTTAGTAATAATTCCATCTGCGAAACCCTGTTTCCAAATAAGGCCCCATTCTGAGGATCTGGCTCTGCAATATTATTTTTCCAAATAATTAACTTCGAGACTCTTCCCCCGGCGCTGTGGACATTGGGGCCGGATCGTTCTCTAGGGCGGGGGCATCCTGGGCACTGCAGGGCACTGAGCAGCATTCCCTGGCCTCCACCCACTCCATACCAGGAGCACCCCCAGTCGTGACAACCGCAAATGTCCCCAGACATTGCCCAGCGTCCCCTGGGGGCAGAATCCCCCCCTTCCCCGCCCCATTGAGACCCCCCTCCCTGGCCCCTGTGTCAGAGAATATCTTTTCTGCTGTCCCGTGTTTTTCTTTATATCTTTTAGGATCCTGGGGAAGTGTTTTCCCCAGCAGTCCCTCATATGAGCCAATTTAGGTCATGGCTGTCCTTCAGAACTGTCCTCTGCAGAGGGGCCCTGACATCCAATATTTTCTACCCTTTAACCAGTCTGGTTTGCTAAATAACACTCCCCGCTTCTTTACCATCGAGCGACCTCTCCTGCTGGGCTCTGCCGGCATTTCCTGTTCTTCATGGTTGCAGATTTTTGGTGGATCATGCCGGGCTCGGTAATGAAGCTGTCCCTTACTGGTGTTCCCTTGAGCCTGGAGGTTCCATAAAGCCACATTCCCATTCCTGAGCCTCTGCACTTGCTGCTGCTCTGGGCTGGTTTGAGGGTTTTGTTTGTTTGTTTGAGACGGGGTCGCGCTCTGTCGCTCAGGCTGGAGTGCAGTGGCACAATCTTGGCTCACTGCAACCTCTGCCTCCTGGGCTCAAGCAATTCCCCTGCCTCAGCCTCCCGAGTAGCTGGGATTACAGGTGTCCATCTTCATGCCTGGCTAATTTTTCTGCATTTTGAGTAGAGACAGGGTTTCACCATGTTGGTCAGGCTTGAACTCCTGACCTCGTGATCCACCCGCCTCGGCCTCCCAAAGTGCTGGGATTACAGGCGTGAGCCACCACGACCAGCCAGGGTTTAAGGAGTCGTCTGCTGTGAGAGAGAGAGAGAGAGAGAGAGAGAGAGAGAGAGAGAGGAGAGAGAGAGAGAGAGAGAGAGAGAGAGAGACCTGTAAATCCTTCAGGCGCACAACGGATGTCTCCGGCGTGCCTCCGTCTCCGAGAACGTGATCTGCTTGGGTTCATTTATGAAAACGTCCAACTGTTAGGAGTGCTTGGCACCGCTGCGGATTTGTTTGGAGAATCTAAAGCAGTCTGTAACCCTGTTGCGTTTTCCATGTGTTAAAACATTACCAGTCCCGGGTGTGTGAAAATCTGGATTTTTTATCTATTCTAGTCGCAGCCAGAGCGGGAGGCGTTCTAACAGTTCTGTTTTAGGAAAAGGAGTACGGTATACATTACGAAAGCGCATTGTTTTCTAACCAAGTCCATTTCGGGTGACATACAGTGCACCATTTTCCAGCTCTGCTATGTAGAAAAGCTGCCCCACAGAGCTGGCGCCGTCGAGGATGAAAATGTGAGTTATGACCGTCAGATAAGGAGGTCTCTGTTTTCTTCAGCACGCCCCGATTTTGCACCAGGGCAGGTATCCTCTGTGTTTTAGAACAGTCACCTTGCAGGCCAGGCGCGGTGGCTCACCCCTATAATCCCAGCATTCTGGGTGGATCACCTGAGGTCAGGAGTTCAAGACCAGCCTGGCCAACGTGGTGAAACCCTGTCTCTACTAAAAATACAAAAATTAGCCAGGCACGGTGGCTCACGCCTGTAATCCCAGCACTTTGGGAGGCTGAGGTGGGTGGATTGCAAGGTCAGGAGTTCGAGACCAGCCTGGCCAACATGGTGAAACCCTGTTGCTACTAAAAATACAAAAATTAGCCGGGCGTGGTGGCAGGTACTTGTAATCTCAGCTACTCGGGAGGCTAGGGCAGGAGGGTCGCTTGAGCCCAGGAGGCAGAGGTTGCAGTGAGCTGTGATTGTGCCACTGCACTCCAGCCTGGGCAACAGAGTAAGACTTTGTCTCAAAAATAAAAACAAAACAAAGCCAAAAAACCAGTCACTTTGGGATACCTTGCGCTTCTCCCAGCAGTGTAGCAGTATTCATAGTACCGATTCCCTTCCAGAGTGTACTGCACTGCTTTTGTATATTTCAAACATACAATTGTGTATATTTCCAATATATTTCAGATTCTTTTTTTTTTTTTTCTTTTTTTTTGAGAACCTGGGAGGTGGACTTTGCAGTGAGCCGAGACTGCACCACTGCACTCCAGTCTGGGTGACAGAGGGAGACTCCATCTAAAAAAATAATAATAAAATAAAATGAAACTAAAAATCAGGAGATTTTACAAGAGAGCATTTCCCAGCTTCTCTTAGAGTCACTGTGAGAGCTGATGGCACAGCACTTCACACCGCTGGGGCCGGGAGTGGTGCCCGGATGCCCTCTGAATGGGCCAGGTGTTGTGTCTCTGGGGCTCCGTGTGCTCCCCATCACCTGCCTGCTTCGGGGCCGACCTCAAACTCATGGCCTCTGGACGGGGCCACGGAGCTCGGCCAGGGCAAATGCTCCCCTGCATGACCCCTTCCCCGCTCTCGGGCCTGGGGGAGGTGGCTGAGGCTGGACAACGCGGATGGGGCAGAAGGCAGGCTGGCCACTGTCACCGTTAGCCTTATTCACCTCGTCTGTCAGCACTTGGGGGGTTGGACCTTGTGGTTGCTGTGAAGGACACCTTGGCCGGTCCTGGCCAGGCTGAGAGGCTCAGAGCCACCTGTGTCCAGGGCGATCCAGGGTGGCCCTCGCCTTCCTCCCTGCAGCCGCCAGAGTGGTCGTCAGAAGGGCTGTAGCTCCTGGGCTGCTGGGAGTTGGTGGAAGCAGGGGTTGTCTGAGATCAGCCGGATGTTGTAAGCCTAGATGGGCACAGATTCGTGGTCGTCACAGTTAAGAGAGGGGCAGCTCCTGGCGTGGACTGCGTGGAGGCCAGGGATGCTGCTCAGCACCCTGCAGTGCCCAGGACGACCACAGAGAACCACCCAATCTTGAATGTCAAGGAGGAAAGACTCTGTCTTAATTATTTGGAAAAAATATCAAGTCTGCTCCCTGCGCACACCAGCCACCAGAATAAACTCCCGAAACCAGAGAGACCCCCAGCTCCTGGGACTCACCTCCTCTCCCTCCCCACTCAGGGTGTGGATTTCAGTGTGTGCCGCCTCCTGGGGACTCAGCAGGGCAGAGGATCACGGGGACACAGAGTCTCATGGGGGGGGTCCGTGGAATCCCTAACCCAGGAGGTGTCAATGGCAGGTGATTCTGCCCCGCAGGGGACACCTCGTGATGTCTGGGACATTGTGGACGTCACAGCTGTGCCGGGGGGGTGCTCCTGGCATGGAGTGGGTTGGGGTCAGGGACGCTGCTCAGCACCCCGCATTCCCCGAGATTGCCCCACCCCATGGAACACTCCAGCCCCAAATGTCTGAGCAGCGCCTAGGGGAACAGACCCTAGACCAAGGTGACCTTCCGAGCACAGGGTGCTCTGTGACTCTCTGCACCTCACACACAGCTGTGCCCGAGGCAGCTCAGGGTCTGGGAATCGAGCCGCATGGACGCAGTGGCTGTCCTGGCTCAGCAAGGCTGACCGTCCGGAGGCTGCGGGGCTGACCGTGTGCGTGCAGATACCGGCACTGGGAGCGCAAGCCTCGGCTCCGTCCCGTCCCCTGTGACAGTGGGTCGAGGTGACGGCACGGGCCCCCGAGGGGAGCTCAGAGGCAGGCCAGCTGCCAGTCTCTGCTTCCCCTAGAGTGGTGGCCATACCCCAGCTGGCGCTCCTTCCCCCAGAGCCGGGCTGAGGGGAGGGTGGGTCGCCTGGTCCAGAACCAGGCTGCACCAGGCAGAACTCATTTCACTCCCGGGGAGGCTGACCCTGCTGTTTCTGCTCCTCTGAGAAAATATTAACGGAGCACTCAGAGAGTTTGAAAAGAAAACAGCCAGAGGCCTTGACATTGTGATGTTCGGCTCTGTCTTGTGAGGCGTCAACAAACCTTTTCTCTTTTTTTTCGAGACAGTCTTGCTCTGTCGCCCAGGCTGGAGTGCAGTGGCTCGATCTCAGCTCGCTGCAACCTCCACCTCCTGGGTTCAAGAGATCCTCCTGCCTCAGCCTCCCGAGTAACTGGGATTACAGGCGTGCGCCCCCATGCCCAGCTAATTTTTGTATTTTTAGTAGAGACGGGGTTTCACTGTGTTGCCCAGGCTGGCCTTGAACTCCTGGCCTCAAATGATCCTCCCGTCTCAGTCTCCCAAAGTGCTGGGATTACAGGCATGGGCCACCACACCCAGCCATCAACAGACTTTTTCTGTGAAGAGCCAGAGAATAAATATTTTTGACGCTCTGAGCCAGGTCTCAACTCTGCTGGGTTTTTTTTTTTTTTTTGAGACGGAGTTTTGCTCTTGTTGCCCAGGCTGGAGTGCAGTGGCACGATCTCTGCTCACTGAAACCTCCACCTCCCAGATTCAAGCCATTCTCCTGCCTCAATCTCCTGAGTAGCTGGGATTACAGGCACGTCCCACCACACCAGGCCAATTTTATATTTTTAGCAGAGACAGGGTTTCTCCATGTTGGTCAGGCTGGTCTCGAACTCCCAACCTCAGGTGATCCGCCCGCCTCAGCCTCCCAAATTGCTGGGATTACAGATGTGGGCCACTGCACCCCATTTCTGCTGTTGACGGGAAAGTGCTCGAAATGGCACATAAATGGGCGTGGCTGTATTTCAAGAAAATGTATTGATGAGAAGAAGTGATGTGTGGGGTTTGACTCACAGCAGTCGTTGTCTCATTCTTGCCACGTTAGATCAGCCTCACCCAGCATAGGCGTCTCTGTTATTATTTTTCATTTTGTTTTTTTTTTTGAGACGGAGTTTCGCTCTTGTTACCCAGGCTGGAGTGCGATGGCGCGATCTTGGCTCACCACAACCTCCGCCTCCTGGGTTCAGGCAATTCTCCTGCCTCAGCCTCCTGAGTAGCTGGGATTACAGGCACACGCCACCATGCCCAGCTAATTTTTTGTATCTTTAGTAGAGACGGGGTTTCACCTTGTTGACCAGGATGGTCTCGATCTCTTGACCTCGTGATCCACCCACCTCGGCCTCCCAAAGTGCTGGGATTACAGGTGTGAGCCACCGCGCCCGGCTCTCATTTTGTTTTTGAGGCGGAGTCCCGCTCTTGTGGCCCAGGCTGGAGTGCAGTGGCGCGATCTCGGATCACTGCAACCTCCACCTCCCAGGTTCAAGAGATTCTCCTGCCTCAGCCTCCTGAGTAGCTGGGATTACAGGTACCTGCCGGCACGCCTGGCTAATTTTTATATTTTTTAAATAGAGATGGGGTTTTTCACCGGGCTGGTCTCGAACTCCCGACCTCAGGCGATCCGCCTGCCTCAGCCTCCCAAAGTTGCTGGGATTACAGGCATGAGCCACCTCTCCTGGCCCGGGGTCTCTGTTATTAAAGAGGCAGTTGACACAGCACCACCCCCTTCTTCTCTGAGGCCTCCTAGGTTGGTGACCATGAGCGGCTTTATCTGTTCTCAGTGTGCATCCCCATCTGCGGAAGGAGGGTTATACGTGTCCCCTCTGGGGTCGTTGGGTGGATGAAGCTGGGTGTTGTGGCGTGAGGTCTGACCACGCTGTGGACGGTGTGACGACCCCTGTGACCCGCACGTACACCTCCGGAGGGCCTTCTGGAATTAGAAAACCTGAAGTGAAAGCAGAAGAACGATCAGTCCTTGCGGTGCCTAACTCACCTGAGACGTTCTTCTGTTGTTTCTTAGTCCAGTCTCAGTGGACAAGGCCATTGGACTTTGTAACCAACGTTGGTCAGCCTTGTGATTCCAGACCCTACAACCCCCTCCCAGCTTGCAAAAAACCACCCTAAACTATAACTTCTGTAACTTTCCAATGTTTACCCCAAACCTATAAAACCAGCTCCTATCCATCCGCCCTGAGCTGACTCCCTTTTCAGACTCATCCCGCCCGCACCTGGGTGAATAAACAGCCTTGTAGCTCACGCAAAGCCTGTTTGGGGGGCAGGTCTCTTCATTCAGAGCACACGTTTTAACATGTGGGACTGGGGTTTCTCCCTAGGAATGATCTTGCCTTCTAGGGGACCCTCGGCAATGTCTGGGGATGTGTGTGGCAGAGGGGCGCTCCCAGCATGGAGAGGGTGGAGGCCAGGACGCAGCTCAGCACCCTGCAGTACCCAGCACCGCCCCCCACGACAGAGTCACTGGCCCCAAATGTCAGCACCAGGTGTGGGTGACAATGTCTAACCAGCTTGCAGAGATCAGGATGTCATGGCCTATGATCAGGTGTCTCCTTTCTTCCTTCAGACCACAGCTTCCCCTCTTTCTTTTTGAGCAGTCTCGCTCTGTAGCCCAGGCTGGAGTGCAGTGGTGCAATCTTGGCTCACTGCAACCTCTACCTCCCAGGTTCAAGCAATTCTCCTACCTCACCCTCCCCAGTATCTGGGATTACAGGCACGAGCCACTATGCCCAGCTAATTTTCGTATTTTCTAGTAGAGACGGGGTTCACCATGTTGGTCAGTGTGATCTTCAACTCCTGACCTTGTGATCTGCCCGCCTCGGCCGCCCAAAGTGCTGGGATTATAGGCGTGAGCCGCCGTGCCTGGCTGCTTCACCCTTATTTTCTAGAACTTTCCATCCATAAAACCACAGGCCTCCTTCAGCCCAGGCACTGGCTGCACCCTTAGCAGGCATTTGTTGAGGGCGGCATGGAGCTCTGTCCAGCGTCCAGCAGCCCCTCTATCCCACACCCCGGGGTCGGGGTCCTTGGTGGCCGTCACCAAGCCAGGGAAACAGGAGGGAAGACCAGCCCCCCGGCCACCCACCCGTCCCCCCACCCCTCCCATTCTTTTCATAAGTGCAAACTTCCCCTGCCAATTTGCATGTCCCGTTTTTAGCGTCTTTCTTTTCTAGGTTTTACATAATCATCTCATTATTAGCTGTCACAGGAACTAACTGTTCCTTCACTCACATTTTAGAGCGTTTTCCAGCATAAGTAGCTAATTGCCTGTCATCCTTCTCTTCTCTCTCTTTCTTTTTTTTTTAATAAACTTTTCATTTTAGAATAGCTTCAGGTTTACAGGAAAACTGGGAACGCAGTGCAGACGGTTTCGTATCCCCTCAAATCCCCAGTTTTCCCTAGTATTCCCATCCAGTGGCATGGTGTGTCTGTCACAGCAAGTGAACCAGGATTTATCCATCTTCATTAGCCGTGGTCTACATCCTACTCAGATTTCCTCAGTTTCCCCTAATGTCCTTTCCTCCCCGAGGCCCCATTTGGCCTGTGACAGTTTCTCAGACTTTCTTTGTTTTTTGTTTGTTTGTTTGGAGACAGAGTTGCTCTGTCACCCAGGCTGGAGTGCAGTGGTGCGATCTCGGCTCACTGCAACCTCCGCCTCCTGGGTTCAAGCGATTCTCCTGCCTCAGCCTCCTGAGTAGCTGGGATTATAGGTGCGTGCCACCAGACCCAGCTGATTTTTTGTATTTCTAGTAGAGATGGTGTTTCACTCTGTTGGCCAGGCTGGTCTAGAACTTCTGACCTCAGCTGATCCACCTGCCTTGGCCTCCCAAAGTGCTGGGATTACAGGTGTGAGTCATTGCACTCAGCCTATTTTTAAATTATTTTTGTAGAGATGGCTTCTCACTATGTTGCCCAACTGGTCTTGAACCTCTGGCTGAAGCGATCCTCCTGCCTCAGCCTCCCAGGAAGTACTGGGATGACAGGTGTCAGTCACTGTGCCTGGCCCCAAATTAGATATTCTGAATGCCCTTTGCAGCCAAGGTTTTCTGGTCAGCACAAAACGGTGAGGTATTCATGCACAGAAGATAGACGGTAAGAAAAGAAACAGCCCTCTTCTGCATTTCAAAGAAACAAAAGGTTGGGGCTGTGAATTTTTTTGTTGATGTTTGTGTTTTTTTTATTTTTTTTAATTTATTTTATTTTTTATTTTTTTATTTTTTCCCCTCCACCCCAATCGATGTTTGTGTTTTGAGAGGAAGTCTCACTCTGTGGCCCAGGCCGGGGTACAGTGGTGTGATCTCAGCTCACTGCAACCTCCGCATCCCAGGTGCGAGTGATTCTCCTGCTTCAGCCTCCCGAGTAGCTGGGACTACAGGGGTGCGCCACCTCGCCCAGCTGATTTTTATATGGGGGTTTCACCATGTTGGCCAGGCTGGTCTTGAACTCCTGACCTCAAGTGATCCACCCGCCTTGGCCTCCCAAAGTGCTGGGATTAAGGCATGAGCCACCGTGCCCCGCTGAATGTGTGTTTTGTGTGATGGGATGCTTTGTGCTAATTCTGCTGTGTGATGTTGAGGATCCCAGGTGGGTCTCTTTTGATAGAACCCTCATCTAATTTTTGGATGAAAGATTAGAATGCTGGCCGGGTACGGTGGCTCATGCCTGTAATCCCAGCACTTTGGGAGGCTGAGGCGGACGGAGTCAGGAGATTGAGACCAGCCTGGCCAACATGGTGAAACCCAGTCTCTACTAAAAATACAAAATTAGCCAGGCATGGTGGCACGCGCCTGTAGTCCCAGCTACTCAGGAGGCTGAGGCAGGAGAATCTCTTGAACCCGGAAGGCAGAGGTTGCAGTGAGCGGAGATTGCACCACTGCACTCCAGACTGGGCGACAGAGCAAGACTTTGTCTCCAAAAAAAAAAAGAAAGAAAGATTGGAATGCTGCCTAGATGAGAGTATTTAGTGGCTGAAATGGTGCTGTGCTGTCCTAGACTGCTTCCAGGTGAGGGCCTCAAACAATGGCCTTGGGGGCAAATCCAGGCCACTTATAAATAAAGTTTTATTGGCACACACTGGGCCATGCCCATGTGTTTTTGCGTAGCCTATGGCTGCTTTCGAGATACAGCAGCAGAGCTGGGTAGTTGCAACAGAGGACATAACGGCCTGTACGGCAGAAAATGGCTGAAAATGTTGACATCCTGCTCTAGACAGAAACACTATGCTGTGCTCTGGTTTAGTCCATAAAGGAGGTAATCTGGCCAGGAGAGGTGGCTCACACCTGTAATCCCAGCACTTTGGGAGGCCGAAGCGGGTGAATCACGAGGTCAGGGGTTCAAGACCAGTCTGGCCAAGATGGTGAAACCCCATCTCTACTAAAAATACAAAAATTAGCCGGGCGTGGTGTAATCCCAGCTACTCGGGAGGCTGAGGCAGGAGAATCGCTTGAACCCGGGAGGTGGAGGTTGCAGTGAGCCGAGATCGCGCCACTGCACTCCAGCCTGGGAAACACAGCAAGACTCTGTCTCAAAAAAAAAAAAAAAAGAAAAAAGGAAATCCATTCGTACTCATTTTCTTTCTTTCTTTCTTTCTTTCTTTTCTTTCTTTCCTTCCTTTCTTTCCTTTCTTTCTTTCTTTCCTTTCTTCCTTCCTTCCTTCCCTTCCTTCCTTCCTTCCTTCCTTCCTTCCTTCTTTCTTTCTTTCGTCTTTCTTTTTTTTTTTTTTTTTGAGACAGAGTTTCGCTCTGTTGCCCAGGCTAGAGTGCAATGGCATGATCTCGGCTCACCGCAACCTCCACCTCCCGGATTCAAGCGATTCTCCTGCCTGAGCCTCCCGAGTAGCTGAGACTACAGGCATGCACCACCACACGCAGCTAATTACTGTATTTTTTTTTTATTAGAGACAGAGTTTCACCATATTGACCAGGATGGTCTCGAGCTCTTGACCTCGTGATCTGCTCACCTCGGCCTCCCAAAGTGCTGGGATTACAGGCATGAGCCACCGCACCTGGCAGCATTTTCTTCCTTTTTGTCCTGCATTGGGCATCTCCCTTTTCCCAAATCCTCGTTTACCATCTCTCCAGACAGTCAGTTCCAAGTGGTGGGGTGGGGTGTGGGTCGGACTGTCCCGCACAGCAGGGCGATCCTGCCCCCAGGAGGACACTGGGCCGTGTCTGGGGACATTTGTGGCTGTCACCACTGAGAAGTGCTCCTGGCAAGGAGTGGGTGGAGGCCACGGATGCCACTGGGCACCCTGCAGTGCTCAGGATGGCCCCAGCCAGAGAATGGTCCAGCCCCAGTGTCCACAGTGCCCTGGAGGAGACTCAGCGTTATTTTGGGGAAGAAATGGAGCCTGCTCCCTGCTCCCCAGGATAAACTCCCGACGGGGCAGACGGTGTGAACCGGGGGGCCCCAGCTCCTGGGATCCACCTCCTCTCTCCCTCCGCACTTAGAGTGTGGATTTCAATGTGTGCAGCCTCCTGGGACCTCAGAAGGGCAGAGGATCATGGGACAGGGTCTCTTGAGGGTCCCTGGAATCCCCTAACTCAGGGGGTGTCAATTGAGGGTGATTCTGCCCCAGGGGACGCTGGGTGTTGTCTGAGGACATTTGTGGTCATCAACAACCTGAGGGTGGGTCGCGGCGTGGAGTGGGTGGAGGACAGGTACACTGCTCAGCACCATGCAGTGCCCAGGACAGCTGCACCCCAGAGAATGACCCGGCCCTGAATCTCCACGGCTCCCGGGGGAGAGACCTTGCATTAACTATCTGGTAAAAAAAAAAAAAAAAAAGAGTTTGCGCCCTGCTCACAGTAGACACCCGAATAGATTTCCGATGGGGCAGATGGTGTCAGCCGGGGCTGTCCTCCCGGGGTGACCTAGAGGACCGGGTGAGGAGGGTCTCTAGCACACTGAGGGCGCAGGAGGCAGAACTGACCGTGTCACCATTCCTTCCCCCTCCTGGTCCTCTGCTCCGAGAGACCTTGAACCCTTGGGGTCAAGCAGGCCTGCCCCTTTCCTCTGTGTGCCCCAGGGTATGGCAGAGGCTGTTCCGGGTCACGCCCGGCCCGGCCGTCATCGGTCTCGTGGCTCTGAAGCAGCCGCGTCACTCCTCGGGCCCCGGCGCCTCCCCTGCACCTGCACCTGGGTGCGAGCCCGTCCAGGCCTCTCTGCCCCCTTCCTTTGCAATCAGCACTTTGCTGGTGACATATTTAGATGGTTGCTGTGGAGATGAGTGACGGCTGAGGTTGACAGCTTCAGCGATGGCACAAAGGACAGGGCTGTGTTTCTATATCCAGCCTCCAGCGAGGCAAGACGCCCCTGCCACGTGCTGGCAGAATGTCAGCGTGGGAAGGGAAGGGGGCTCTGACAGCCCATCCCGCCCACTCAGTTCCCAGAGGAGGAAGTGCAGCCGGGCCTGTGGGGTGAGGGATAGGCCTGCCATCAAATGCCAGGTCCCTGGCTGTGCTGCCCTTGGATGTGCTTTAGAGCAGTGAGTCTCAACTGGGGGCGATCCTGCCCCGCTGCGGACACTGGTGATGTCTGGGGACGTTTGTGGGTGTCATGACTTGGGGGTGCTCTGGGCTGGAGTGGGTGGAGACCAAGGATGCTGCTTAGCACCCTGCAGTGCAGGGTGGCCCCACCCCAGAGAATAATCAAGCCCCAGTGTTAATCATGTCAGATCAGGCTGGGCACAGTGGCTTGTGTCTGTAATCCCAGCACTTTGGGAGGCTGAGGCAGGCGAATCACCTGAGGTCAGGAGTTTGAGACTAGCCTGGCCAACTTGGTGAAACCCCATCTCTACTCAAAATACAAAATTAGCTGGGCATGATGGTGGGTGCCTGTAATCCTAGCTACTCAAGAGACTGAGG